>NC_140167.1:210814290-210844290 GCF_963971535.1 Notolepis coatsorum
AAGAATCAACTTTCCTTTTGGTGTGTTGCTCTCAATAGTGTATTGTGGAAATACATTTACCCACTATGTGGTGAGTCAATTAGCAAAAAACAGATGGACTAATAACACATGTAAACGTGTCTGGCTGTGTGACGTCACCTTGTCAGCATGATACTCCCTGGAGTGCACAGGATAATCCAATATATATATATGAATAGATCTCTTCTCTTCTCTTCTCTTCTTCTCTTCTCTTCTCTTCTCTCTCTCTCAGTCTCTTCTCTTCTTCTCTGAGTCTCTTCTCTTCTCTCAGTCTCTTCTCTTCTTCTCTTCTCTCAGTCTCTTCTCTTCTCTCAGTCTCTTCTCTTCTCTCTCAGTCATCCCTCTCTTCTCTGAGTCTCTTCTTTTCTCTTCTCTTCTCTTCTCTTTCTTCTCTCAGTCTCTTCTCTTCTCTGAGTCTCTCAGTCTCTTCTCTTATCTTCTTCTCTCAGTCTCTTCTCTTCTTCCTCTTCTTCTCTTCTTCTCTTCCTTCCTCTTCTCTTCTCTTCTTCTTCTTCTCTTCTTCTCTTCTTCCTCTTCTCCTCTCTTGTCTCTTCTCTTCTTCTCTGTCTCTTCTTCTCTACTCTTCTTCTCTCAGTCTCTTCTCTTCTTCTCTTCTTCTCTTCTCTCTTCTCTTCTCTTCTCCTCTCAGTCTCTTCTCTTCTTCTCTGTCTCTTCTTCTCCTCTCTTCTTCTCTTCTTCTCTTCTTCTCTTCTTCTCTCAGTCTCTTCTCTTTTCTTCTTCTCTTCTCCTCTCAGTCTCTTCTCTTCTTCTCTGTCTCTTCTTCTCTACCCTTCTTCTCTCTGTTCTCTTCTTCTCTTCTTCTCTCTTCTTCTCTTCTTCTCTTCTCTTCTCTTCTTCTCTTCTTCTCTCAGTCTCTTCTTTCTCTTCTCTTCTTCTGGTCAGTCTCTTCGCTTCTTCTTTTGTATATGTAACATTTTATTGAAATGGCCATATTGCAATATGTATTTGATTATCATAACAGTAATCTATGTATCTCTCTCTCTCTCTCTCTACACAGAAAGCTACATGGTACCTCAAGCGTCATAAGCAGGAGCTGGAGCTGCTTATGATTGGCAGTGACACCATGGGGGTGGAGTTTAATGAAGGGGTGAGTGAGTCATGGAACACAAAATGACCCCAAATATGTTTTTTCAACCTTTTTATTTGTTTTGGTCAGTCTTCCTTTCAGTATGCTACTGGCAATTGTAGTCTCTCTCTCTCTCGTCTCATCTCTCTCATCCTCTCCTCTCTCTCTCTCTCTCTCTCTTCTCTCTATCCTCTCTCTCGTCTCCCTCTCTCCCTCTCTCCCTCTCTGCTCTCTCTTCTCTCTCCCCTCGTCTATCTCTCTCCTCTCTCTCTCTCTCTCTCTCTCTCTCTCTCTCTCTCTCTCTCTCTCCTCTCTATCTCTCTCTCTCTCTCTCTCCTCTCTCCTCTCTCCCTCTCTCCCCTCTCCCTCCTCTCTCTTCTCTCTCTCTCTCTCTCTCTCTCTCCTCTCTCTCTCTCTCTCTCTCTCTCTCTCTCTCATATACAGTTTAATAGACTCATTCTCTTGGAAGGTTGTTCTTGCAGTAGATCCACAACAGAGCTTGTGTTGAGTCCTGTAACGACCATAATGTGCCAGCGCTACAGGCTGACTCAGAGCAAGCAGGGTAACAGGTGTCCTGGAATGGAGAGCGTCTACCACTCTCAGCTAACAGCTCCACCTATGGTCATACTACTCCTAAGGTGGAAGTAGAGGGACCATTCGGCTCAAATTTGACAAACCTTTTATTCCATTGTTGTTATGAGTTTTATGAGCTCTCGACGTTCAACAGGGTGACATCGTTGTTTGTAGATGGTTAAAAGAAAATTGCGAAATGCAATTTCTTTTAAGGATATCCAATACAATAAACAGTTTTTGCACTATATTACTATATTATGTGTTAACAATACCGACCGGTATTAGTGCCTCGCGAAGTGCAGATAGGAGGTTTTCCCCCAATAATTGTATGCAGATAGGAGGTTTTGTTATGTTCCTGTACCTAATGTTATATTGTCATATCTAGATTATTTTATATCTAGCTTATACAACGTTGGAGAGACAATATTGGCTACCTTTGCAGAACCAGGGAAGCTAGATCACATATATATATATATATTTTTTTTTAATAAGCTAAAGACTTACCTCTTCACCTTAGCCTTTAATACACTCTGCTACTTGAACTCATTGCATCCAGACTGTGATTGTTGTACTGTCGATGATAACTATTTTATTGCACTACACTTGCATTATTTTACTCTCTTTAATCTTGTGCTAATCTATGTCTATTTTATTGTACTTTGTCTATTTCTATACTCATTATATGTCTGCACTTTAGACATTGCTTTTATTTGGTCAGAAACCTGCTAATAGTCTTTTCTAGATTTCGATGTCAGAAATCTATCATAATCGATAAGATTGAAACTGTACGATTCCCAGCACGAGTGGGGCCTCAGACCCTGGAGGTGACCGTGTGGGTGGGACCTGTGCAGGGACCCCTCTTGGGGTTGGACATTTTAACACAGAAATCTATTACAAAATGTCCAGGAGGTTTTAATATCAATTATCTGTTCACTTTATGCCCGTCTATAATTACGCCAATTCTATGCTCAATTTATGCCTATGCCTACATCACTGCTGTGAAGCACTTTGGGCTATATAATAAAGTTTATTATTATTATTATTATTATTATTATTATTATTATTATTATTATTATTATTATTATTATTATTATTATTATTATTATTATTATCCCAACAACCTAAAACTACCCAACCGTGGTGGAACTTCCCTTTAACTGTCACTCATGGAGTTGATGGTAGACGAGCTGCAGATTACAGTAACATGCAGCATCATTAATTCCCGTCTGATCTCCTGCAGCATTACTGGAGCAGCACAGGTGGAAGAGAGAAACTCAAACAGGTAAAGATACACGAAGTGTTGAAAATATGAAAGTTCAGTGACTTGTCTATGAATCTCTGACCTTAAAGCTGCTTTTAAATGACGACCATACAGACTCAAACACGTACGACCAGTTAGACACGACCGTTAAATTACGTGCTTATTGATAGATAGATAGATAGATAGATAGATAGATAGATAGATAGATAGATAGATAGATAGATAGATAGATAGATAGATAGATAGATAGATAGATAGATAGATAGATACTTTATTCATCCCCTTGGGGAAATGCATAGCTCTGTAACCCTTAGCTCTGTATGATAGCATGTACAATAATGCTGTATATACCATATATATATTTATTCTCACCATATATATCTATCCACACATGTCTGTACTTACCTGCACATAATCCTTTTACATATCTGTAGATACTATATGTATATCTGTACATATTCTACTCTTACTACCGTAGTTACACTGCTGGCCAGTATGACTTACTACTACCATACTGTCTTTACACCTGTATCACTGTACACATTATACTACAACTCTGTACGTACATCTGATTAGCACTACACTCAGTAGTTTAATAACCTGTACATTGTATATTGCTGTTGCACTTTACTGTTACATTTGCACTCTGGTTGGATGCCAAACTTCTTTTCATTGTATACTGTACTTGTGCTGTATGATGACAATACATTTTAATCTAATCTAATCTAGTAATTATTGAATGTCATTCATATGTGGTTGTCGAGTATATGTGGTCCTCGTTTCAAAAGCAGTTTTAATGCAGCTTTAACTAAACCATTCAAATCTTTTTTGGTTCTGAGGTCACATGAGCCCGATATGTCGTTGATGACCCTGTTCTCCTCCCAGGATCCCCTCTGGCACAGACGCTGGATGGAGTACGTTCCCATCTCGGAGAGAAGAACATCACCGTCGCCCCTCCGCAGCAGTACAGAGAAGGTATGACATCACCACCACCACACCCAGAACCCAGACGGAGCCTTAAAGGAACACGCCGACCTTTTGGGAGATGAGCTTATTTGCCATCTACCTAGAGTTGGACAAGCAGATACAAACCCCTTTCTTCTCTGTACATGCATTAGGCTTAGGGAACAGCCGCGCCGTTAGCCTAGCTTAGCGTCATTCACTGGAAGTGGGTGTGCCAGTGTAGCCTAGTTCCCAACGGTCACGAAATACACTCCAAATGCAACTCCAAAACGTTCCTGTAAACATGTTGTGACCTGTGTATTTACCACGTGGCAAAAAAAAGCAGATATATACTCAGTCATTTTTTTTGCTGAACCACTGCTGCCTGGGCGCAGTGATTTCATCACCTCAAAAGCCATGTTTATTTTTATTTTTTTAAACTGGGCTTTTGAGGTGATGAAATCACTGCGCCGAGGCAGCAGTGGTTCGGCAAAAAATAGAGTATATACAGTATCTGCTTAGAAAAACGAAAATGTTGAAAATGTTGTGGTAAATACACAGGTCACAACATGTTTACAGGAAAGTTTTGGAGTTGCATTTGGAGTGTATTTCGCGACTATTGGGAACTAGGCTACACTGGCACACCTACTTCCAGTGAATGACGCTAAGCTAGGCTAACGGAGCGGCTGTTACCTATAAGCCTATTGCATGCACAGAGAAGAACAGGGTCTGTATCTGCTCGTCTAACTCCAGGGTAGATGGCAAATTAGCTAATTTCCCAAAAAGTTGGTTTGTTCCTTTAAACTCTTAAGAGTCCGAACCAAAAGCCAACCCTCCCGCCGCGGCGCCCCCAGAACCGCAGACAGCAGGTGGGCCTACAGCACCTACAGAGAGCTGTCTGCCGGCGGGAGAAAAGCAACAGTCACACGATAGTCCTGACGCCGCCCTGTGATCTGTGTAGGTGGTCCCCTGGTGTACGACGGCGTGCAGCTGGTGCAGAACTCTGCCGCCCTGAACGGGACCCAGAGGGTGCTGCTGGACGGGGTGATCTCCGAGGACGAGTGCTCTCAGCTCAAACACTTGGCCCATGTAAGGACCCCCCTCCCCCCTCCCCCCTCCGCACGCACGCAGTAAGGCTGTCCCCGAAGCCTGTTTTTGGGTTTCGAACTTCGCCAGGGTTTTTCGAACGAACGTTCGAACCTTCGTTTTTAATATAAAAAAAAAGAAAAATATATCTCTTAATATATAAATATCCTCAAACTAAATCCTCAATTTGAATAAAGTGATTAATCTGATTAAATTAGTCTCTTTTCTTTTATTAAATCAACTTTCCAGCCCCAGACCCAGCCCAGGGAGAAGCCCCAGCCCAACTAAATCAATTAAAACAACTTTCTTTAATGAATATAACTCATCAGTTTCTTTTAATACTATAATATTAGTGTAGTCTAATCTTTATCTGCAACTGTGAAGAAAAACCCCATTGGTTTAAACAATTAATAAAAAATATTTAAAAAAGTATTTTTTTATTAAAAAATTTAAATTCGAATGTTGATTTAGAATTCGAATGCCAACGTAACGAACGAAGGTTCGAATGTTCAAACGTTTGGGCTCAGCCCTAGCACGCAGACCGGCGAGCTACTTCTTCATATAGGGAGACGGTTCAACTCGCGTTCACTTCCCGGAATGTGTCACGTGTTCTTTTTTTTTTTATATAAAGTGCGGGCGTTGGTTCGGATCAGATTCAGACAACTTAATTGATCCCACGTGGGGCAATTCATATTGTAGCTTTGCACGAGTAACGACAACAACAAAAAAACATCTCAATGAAAACACAGCAACAACAACATTCCATGCTATATACACAGTCCAGTAAAAGTGTGTGTGTGTGTGTGTGTGTGTGTGTGTGTGTGTGTGTGTGTGTGTGTGTGTGTGTGTGTGTGTGTGTGTGTGTGTGTGTGTGTGTGTGTGTGTGTGTGTGTGTGTGTGTGTGTGTGTGTGTGTGTGTGTGTGTGCGTGTGTGTGCGTGTGTGTGTGTGTGTGCGTGTGTGTGTGTGTGTGTGTGTGTGTGTGCGCTCCTCCTCCAGGTCGTCACCATGGCAGGAGATGGCTACAGGGGGAAGATGTCTCCTCACACCCCCAATGAGAAGTTTGAGGGGGCGACTGTTCTGAAAACCCTGCAGGTAAATAAACATCACGTCACACTATGTTAAAGGGGCATTTCACACACAGAAAACAACGCTGATATACTATGCACATAATCTTTCACATATCCCAAAACTATAAACAGTTTTGCACACAGGGCGGCTGGATGGCGCAGCGGTCTAAGCGCTCGTCACCAGCGCGTGAGACACCGGTATCGAATCCAGCTGTCAGCGTTGCCTCCGGCTTGGGCCGGCCGCCATACTGACTCAATTGGCAGAGTCAGCGGGAGGGGAGTCGATGGGTGGTAATCTGGTCGTTGTAAACAGCGACTCCTACAGGTCGGTCAGGGCGCCTGCACAGCAAGGACAGGAGATGTCGAGGGTAGTGTGAGCCTCCCACACGTTACACCTCGCCAATGAGAGTCCGCGCTGGCAGGTGAAAAGAAGTGGCTGGCTGACTCCGCATGTATCGGAGGGGACATGCGATAGATTCTTCAACCCTCCCCACGACCGACCAGTGGGGGACACATGCGAGCAACAATCAAGACAGGGGAGGGGGGAATTGGCACGACTAAATTGGGATGGGAGAAAAACAGAAAAAGTGGATAAAAAAAAGTTTTGCGCACGTTCAGTTTGACAGTTATCGAGGTAGTGAGTTTGAATATTGCCCCCCCCCCCCCCCCCCCAGTGATGTCATCGAAGGACACTGAATCCTTGTGTCGTGTTAATTACAGCTCAGTGAAATGATGGAGATGAAAGATAGCAATAGGGATTATAAGGGGAATGAAAGAAAATTCCATCTCCATCATTTCGTTGAGCACAGCGCAGGGTCTCGGTGTCCTCCAATGACATCACTGGAGGACACATTATTCAAACTCCTTAACTCTCAATAACTGTCAAACTAACTGAATGTGTGCAGAATGGTTTACAGTTTTGGGATATGTGTGAGATTATTTGCTAAATAAATCAGCTTTGTTCGTTAAGTATAGTGACTGAAAAACGTAACTTATATAAAGAAATATGGGCGGCTACGTGGCGTAGTGGGCAAGGCGCTCGCCACGAAATGCTGGAGACGCTGGGCTTGCCTGTTCGAGCCCAGCGCTCCACATTGCTTTCAGTTTAGCTGGTCGTCCGCACTAATACACATTGGCCGTATTAGGGGGTGGGAAACTGATTGGTGGGGATCGGGCGTTGTGGACAGGGACTCCTACAGGTCGGTTGGTGCGCCTGCGCAGTAGAATCAGGAAGTGTCGGGGGCAGCGTGAGCCTCCCACGCATTACTCCTCGCCACTGAGAGATCGAGCTGCGCAGGTGAAAAGATGCGACTGCTGTTACCTCAAGTACCGGAGGGGACTTGTGCTCTGTATGACTTAGTCCACATTGCAGCCGGCTTGTGGGAGGCAAGAAACAGCGTGCGTGACAGGGGAGGGTTGAATTGGATGATACGAAATTGGGATGGGAGAAAATATGGAAAAATGGGAGAAAAAGTGGATAAAAAAAAAAAAGTTATATAAAGAAATAGATACACATTTTTAAACCCACACGTAATCTGCATCTGAAGAATTCTGCCGGAAAAATCCACCCGCAATCCAAAGATTCAGAGTGCATTGGATTGTAAAACTACAAATAACCGTATAGAATTAACTACTAGAATTCAAAAGCCTTGTTGTTTTTTTAGTGTATTCTCTGGCTTGTTGTGTATTTTCTGGCTTGTTGTTTGAGTGCATCTCTACACACACTGGTGGTTGTGTGTTTCCACAGTACGGTTATGAGGGCAGAGTGCCGTTGAGGAGCGCCCGTCTCTTCTACGACGCCAGCGAGAGAGCCAGACGCATTATTGAGTCCTACTTCCACCTCAACTCTACCCTGCATTTCTCCTACACACATCTGGTGTGTCGCACTGCAATCACTGGTGAGTCACACACACACACAAACACACACACACACACAGACAGACACACACACAGACACGACACGGACCCACACACACACACAGACACGACACGGACCCACACACACACACAGACACGACACGGACCCACACACACACACACACAAACACACACAGACACACACACACACAGACACGACACGGACCCACACACACACACAGACACGACACGGACCCACACACAAACACACACAGACACACACACACACACACACACACACACACACACACACACACAGACACGGACACGGAGACACACGACACGGACACGACACGGACACACACACACATACACACACACACACACATACATACACGACACAGACACACACACACACATACACACGACACAGACACACAATGATACATACAGTACAGTGTTTCCCCTATATGCATTCTGAATTAGGACCGCCGCTGCTATGAACTAGACTATTAATGTTTTTTAATTAAAAATTAAAAATAAAAATAAACAAATTATATATATATATATATGTTTTTTTTTTATCATCATTTCATTTGGGCTGTGGGGGGGGGGGTGCTTAATGTAAAAGACTGACCTGAGGAAAAGGCTGCAGGGAGAAAGCACTGCAGTCTAGTCGATTTTGTGTTTTGAGCACAAAGTTCATCATAGATCTAGCCTCTTTATTTTGCTCTCAAAGTGCACCAGATTGATGCATTACATTTTTTTTCAGGCGAAACACTGCAGTATACACACTCTCAACCATAGACACCCATGTGGCACAAACTCATTCTCTCACACACAGACGCACACATCTTCCCGGGCAGCGTGTCGAGGTGTGTCCTTGAGCAAGACACTTAACCGCTAACTGCTCCCGATGAGCAGGTCGGCACCTTGCACGGTCGCCTCCACCATCGGTGTGTGAATGGGTAAAATGTGAGGACCCAAAATTGTAAAGCGCTTTGGATAAAAAAATATATATAAATGCACCATTTATACACACAGCTCAACCAAAAAAAACACTTGTCATGGACTCTCTCTCTCTCTCTCTTTCTCTCTCATACACACGCACATTTTCACTCACTTAGTTGTTCACCTCTGTGGGTTTATTTGACAGTAAACAGGGTTCGCACACAAGGTCATTGAAGTGCTTAAAGTGCTTGATTTTTTTTACCTGGAATTCCTTGAAAGCAGCCAATAATTTTTTAACAAGGTGAAAAAAGGCTACACTCGCATTGAAAGTTTTGTTCATCCATGATAAAATAGTTCTGAATCAAGAAATTGATTTTTTTTTGTATCTAAAGTGTAACTAATTGTCGGAAATTGGTTTTAATTAAGCCATAAATATTGGATCCGATAAATGCCCTTTTAAAATGAAAAAATAGTGCTTGGAAAAGTACTTGAACGTCCTTGAATGGACCTGTCTCAAACCCTGCCCCCTTTTCTTGATCCTCCAATCACAACTGTCGCTTACCTCGGACAAACCAAGTTTGTCCGAGGTAAGCGACAGTTGTGATTGGAGGATCAAGAAAAGGGGCAGGGTTTGAGACAGGTCTATTTCATTTTTGAAATGTCTGTGGGAACCCGGAGTATAAATGACTGTATCCTTGTGGCTCCACAGGTCAACAGGACCACAGGAACGACCTGAGTCACCCCATTCACGCCGACAACTGCCTGCTGGACCCTGAGGCCAACGAGTGCTGGAAAGAGCCCCCGGCCTACACCTACAGGGACTACAGGTTAGACCAGCCTACACCTACAGGGACTACAGGTTAGACCAGCCTACACCTACAGGGACTACAGGTTAGACCAGCCTACACCTACAGGGACTACAGGTTAGACCAGCCTACACCTACAGGGACTACAGGTTAGACCAGCCTACACCTACAGGGACTACAGGTTAGACCAGCCTACACCTACAGGGACTACAGGTTAGACCAGCCTACACCTACAGGGACTACAGGTTAGACCAGCCTACACCTACAGGGACTACAGGTTAGACCAGCCTACACCTACAGGGACTACAGGTTAGACCAGCCTACACCTACAGGGACTACAGGTTAGACCAGCCTACACCTACAGGGACTACAGGTTAGACCAGCCTACACCTACAGGGACTACAGGTTAGACCAGCCTACACCTACAGGGACTACAGGTTAGACCAGCCTACACCTACAGGGACTACAGGTTAGACCAGCCTACACCTACAGGGACTACAGGTTAGACCAGCCTACACCTACAGGGACTACAGGTTAGACCAGCCTACACCTACAGGGACTACAGGTTAGACCAGCCTACACCTACAGGGACTACAGGTTAGACCAGCCTACACCTACAGGGACTACAGGTTAGACCAGCCTACACCTACAGGGACTACAGGTTAGACCAGCCTACTAGGGATGTCCGGTATTATCAGCCTACCGGTATTATCGGCCGATATTGGCATTAAAATGTGATATCGTAAATTATCTGTATCAAATTTATTTAATTTTATTATTATTATTATAATTATTTTTTACATTTATTTAACCTTTATTTACCCAGGCAAGCAAGTAAGAACACATTCTGATTTTATTTATTGTCAAAAGTATGCATAATGTTGTGTTAATTCCACAACAAGAGATATGTAATGTTAATTACTTGAAATGATTCTGCATATATCAGTATCGGTTGATATCGGTTGATATTGGTATCGGAAATTAAGAGTTGGAAAAAAAGCCAATATCGAACATCCCTACAGCCTACACCTACAGAGACTACAGTTAGACCAGCCTACACCTACAGAGACTACAGTTAGACCAGCCTACACCTACAGAGACTACAGTTAGACCAGCCTACACCTACAGAGACTACAGTTAGACCAGCCTACACCTACAGAGACTACAGTTAGACCAGCCTACACCTACAGAGACTACAGGTTAGACCAGCCTACACCTACAGTTAGACCAGCCTACACCTACAGTTAGACCAGCCTACACCTACAGAGACTACAGTTAGACCAGCCTACACCTACAGTTAGACCAGCCTACACCTACAGTTAGACCAGCCTACACCTACAGAGACTACAGTTAGACCAGCCTACACCTACAGAGACTACAGTTAGACCAGCCTACACCTACAGTTAGACCAGCCTACACCTACAGAGACTACAGTTAGACCAGCCTACACCTACAGAGACTACAGGTTAGACCAGCCTACACCTACAGTTAGACCAGCCTACACCTACAGTTAGACCAGCCTACACCTACAGAGACTACAGTTAGACCAGCCTACACCTACAGAGACTACAGGTTAGACCAGCCTACACCTACAGTTAGACCAGCCTACACCTACAGAGACTACAGTTAGACCAGCCTACACCTACAGAGACTACAGGTTAGACCAGCCTACACCTACAGTTAGACCAGCCTACACCTACAGTTAGACCAGCCTACACCTACAGAGACTACAGTTAGACCAGCCTACACCTACAGTTAGACCAGCCTACACCTACAGAGACTACAGTTAGACCAGCCTACACCTACAGAGACTACAGGTTAGACCAGCCTACACCTACAGTTAGACCAGCCTACACCTACAGAGACTACAGTTAGACCAGCCTACACCTACAGAGACTACAGGTTAGACCAGCCTACACCTACAGTTAGACCAGCCTACACCTACAGAGACTACAGTTAGACCAGCCTACACCTACAGAGACTACAGGTTAGACCAGCCTACACCTACAGTTAGACCAGCCTACACCTACAGTTAGACCAGCCTACACCTACAGAGACTACAGTTAGACCAGCCTACACCTACAGTTAGACCAGCCTACACCTACAGAGACTACAGTTAGACCAGCCTACACCTACAGAGACTACAGTTAGACCAGCCTACACCTACAGAGACTACAGTTAGACCAGCCTACACCTACAGAGACTACAGTTAGACCAGCCTACACCTACAGTTAGACCAGCCTACACCTACAGAGACTACAGTTAGACCAGCCTACACCTACAGAGACTACAGTTAGACCAGCCTACACCTACAGAGACTACAGGTTAGACACCACTGGGTCCTACTGGCTTCCACCAATGGGCAACTTCACGCACATCATACGCTCAAATCACTTTTTTTTTGCTACCGATGTTCAGGTACTTATGTACAGTAGTATCCAGAATGTACTGATCATGTTGTTGTTGTGTCTTCAGTGCACTGCTGTACCTAAATGGAGATTTTGAAGGCGGGGAGTTTATCTTCACTGAAATGGACGCCAAGACAGTCACGGTGAGTTGGCTTTTAGTCCTCCTGCGTTAAGCTTTCAGCCATGGCTTCAGTGCGAGGGAAGGCATTTTAATTTAGATTAGAACAGCGGTTCTCAAACTATGGGTCACGACCCAAAGTGGGGTCGTGGGTAGGTGACAGTGGGGTCGCACATTGGCGAGTACATTTCTTTTTTCTGGCAACAGATTTTGGCTAACTATGCCTCGTTTTATAAATGTGTATATATAAGTGCTGTAATACAAATTTCTAATAAATATGCATGATCAAGTTCAACGTGTGCTTTTATTTTGATATTCCTTAACTCCATGTTGAAATTACGTGATACATTAACTCATTGACTGCCACACTGTTTTCCCATCTTTACTCCCTGGCGCCAGCGTTACTGACCATTTTCATAATGTTTGCGGACCCATCGTATATACTATATTATAGTTATGGAGACAATAGTATGGCTCATTTGACAGGCACTATTTATAGTACAACAGGGACGAAACAGTTCATTTCTACAACCCTTCGTTTGTGCGCTATACCACGGTAAACATCGCCCCGTTTCAAAATAATCCAGGCTGGTTTTCTAGATCGTGAGATAAAGTGTGTTTTGTGCAGCGTATGTGCAAATCTCGCGGCTGCTTGCCTGAAACCTATATTATTGCCAGGTCAAAGGTAAACACATGACCTGAAACTTTACTTACTTACTTACTTACTTGTTTCTTCACAAAGCCGGGGGAGGGGGGTCATTTTCCGATGCTGCGATCATACAAACACATGTTTTAAGATGGGGGTTCGGTAAAGTAGACGTAAAATAGACGTTACCTTTGTTTTAGAGGTACATCCTTTCTCACTTCGAGTCCAAGTGTCTTGAATCAGAACAGGATCAATACATATAACGTTAGGAAATGCACCTTATCGTCCATAATCATCATGCATATAATCCATTTAGTCTTTTTCATAATATCCAATAGTTCGCTCTAGGCGATCGCCATTGTCGTCCTGCTCACAGCTACTCGCAACCTACTAGTAGAGTCCCTAGTTGTTTGGGGGCTGGGGCTACCCCCACTAAGCTGGTCCATATACATGTTCATAAGGTAGGCGATACTGCCACCTGGCGGGATTCAATCGTCATTGCAATTTCAAGGTCTCAGATGAGTCACAAAGGTCTGTGCGACTGTTTACAATAGGAAAATCGAGGAGAAAAAAAAAGGATCTAAAAACGAGATATCTCGGGTTTGGCGCTCAACGGTTGGATTTGAAGCACAAGAAATCTCGGGTTTGGCACAGAATGAGTTAAGTGTGGGGTCGCCAAAAGAAATCCTAAATAAAATGGGGTTGTGGTATAAAAAAGTTTGAGAACCCCTAGATTAGAAGCACTGGTCCAGGAACAATAGTGTGATTGTTTTTTGTATACATTTAGATTCATACAAATCGTAGATCTTTTGTTTTGAAATTTGGGAAAGTTTGTGTTCCCATTCTTTTATGCAAACAAACACACACTAGACTAGGCCATGATATAACCAAAATAAAAGTAATATTTGACTATACAAGCTATAATAACAGTGATTCATTAATGAGAGGTTTTGAGCTACTTTGAAAACATTGATGATTGTGGATCCTACTATACAGCAAGGGTGTAAAAAGTACCCAGAAAGTATGGGTATCGTCTCAAAATCTTACTCGAGTAAAAGTCAGAGTATCTGGCTAAAAACACACTTGAGTAAAAGTCAAAAAGTTTCTACTTTAGGGCGGCTGAGTGGTGCAGTGGGCAAGGCGCTCGCCACTCACGCAGGATATGCTGGTATCGAGCCCAGCTCTCGGCGTTGCTACCGGCTTGTCCAGCCGTCATACTAACACAATTGGCAAGTGTTAGAGGGTGGGAAAGCCGGTGGGTGGGGATTGGACGTTGTGGACAGCGACTCCTACAGGTCGGTTGGGTGGCGGCGGAAGCAGGAAGTATCTGGGGCAGCGTGAGCCTCCCACGCGTTACTCCTCGCCACTGAGAGTTCGAGCTGCTGCGGTGAAAAGATGCGACAGGCTGCCTCCTCGTGTACCGGAGGGGACACGTGATGCAAGGCTTCTATCCTCACTACAGCTGACCAGTGGGAGGCATAATCTAGCAACGTTCAAGACAGGGGAGGGAAGAATTGGAAATATGAAATTGGGATGGGAGAAAAATAGAAAATGGGGAGAAAAAGTGGATCCAAAAAAAATAAATCTACTTTTAAATGTACTTAAGTAAACATTTAAAACTTTTTTTTATTCCGGGGCAATGAAATGTTCCGTTTCGTCCTCTTCATCACTCGTACTATCGTTTGTGGCGAATCTTCTGTAGCTTGTCACTCTGACTGTCTATTCTTCTGATAGCAGGTGTTTAATCAAAGATCCCAGCTTTCTAGTCTTGCACAAGGACCAATCAGCATGGGTATGGGCGGGTTCTTTTTCCATTAATGGGGATGTGATTGGCTGTTTTTAAATAAAGTGAAGGTCGCAGGATTAATAACGTTAACGTTAGTTACGGCCAGAGAAACAAATATACTAATTAAAATTGTTGGACCTGCGAGATTTGTACTTTGTACTTTGTAGGTCTGCACTTTAAACGTAAGGAGTAAAAAGTATGTTTTTTTTCTCTGAAATGTAATGAGTAAAAGTACAAGTATACAAACCTAATAATACTTGAGTAAAGTACAAATCCCCCAAAACAGTACTTAAGTATTGCAACGAAGTAAAATTACTCAAGTACTTTACACCCCTGATACTGACTATATTACTCTCACTGCTGATGAGGACCTGCTGTCCGTCATAATAACCGCCGTCCCTGTCGTCTTCCTAGGCGTCAGTGAAGCCAAAGTGTGGCAGGCTGGTGGGCTTCTCGTCGGGAGGGGAGAACCCGCACGGTGTGAAGGCCGTCACCAGGGGGCAGCGGTGCGCTGTGGCCCTCTGGTTCACCCTGGACCCCCTCTTCAGAGAGCTGGTAAATGTGCCAAATGTGCTTTTTTTTGTAAATGTGTTAGTACGACATTTTTACCAAGATATTTACAAAGGTACTTATGAACATGTTCGAGAATGAGGACCATTGGTTTCAAACTTTTATTATCTAAAGATGGTAGGTTTTTAAGTGTTGTGTTCATTAGTTAAGAGACAGTAGAGGGGGCGGCCGGGTAGCGCAGCGGACTAAGCGTCTGTCTACCACCACAGAGACAGTGGGATCGAATCCAGCTGTGGTGCTTCCGGCTTGGTCGACCGTCCATACTGACACAATTGGCAGTGTTAGCGGGTGGGAAGCCGGCGAGGGTGGGTCCTGGTCGTTGTAAACAGCAACTCCTACAGTTCGGTTTGAGCGCCGGAAGGATCTAAGAGAGGTAGTGTGACCTTCCACACGTTACACTCCCCCAGTGAGAGTCCGCGCTGCCAGGTGAAAAGAAGCGGTGGGCTGGGTACACATGTGTCGGAGGAAGCATGTGTGTGATAGTCTCCACTCTCACAGACCGACGGTAGGGGGTAGAGTGCGCAACGACCAGGAAGGGGATTGGGAATTGGCATAACGACTAACATTGGGAGGGGAGAAAAACGGAAAAAGAAGGGGGAAAAAGATAATAAAAAAAAAAAGAGACAGTAGAGGTTGAGTACTATCTTATCTGGTGATATATCACAGTCATACTGTGACACAGTGATTTGAAAATACGTGGGCTGTCCAAAAGAAATGTGAAAACAGAGTTATATATACGGTTCAGTTAGAGAGCAGTCACAGCAGGAGAGTGTTGGTCATGGCGAGAGAGAAAAAGTCCAAACTTAAATAATTAAACAGTCTTCTCAGCATTCACATTCATCGGCACTTAGATACATGTTTATTCCCTCGGTTTCACACGATAAAAGAACGACGTGGTTTGCAGATGCTCTTCATCGGCTTCATTTCTGAAGTGAAGTGGAATAGATAGATGTGTCAGTGAAGTGAGTCAGACCATCGAGTGTGTGCGGCATGTTCCTCTGGAGGAGGTGAATCCTGAGGAGAGGGTTTCATTATCTCAGGTTGGAGTTGCATGGTTCCATGGTTCAGGTTGGAGTTACATGGTTCTCCATCTGAAAGGCTTCAGTTGATATATGCAAATAAAACCTTAAATCAAAGGATCTTTTTCCCCACCACATTATGTCAATAAATGATCAAACTGTATTAACTCATTCATTTTGATTATCGATTTTGGTAGATTTTCCCGAATTTCCCCAAGGGGAATAAAGGAATATCTTATCTTAGATCAATGCCGTTAGATTTCTCCGTTAATATTGATGCTTATGTATTGCAACCCAATTACTGGTCCCTGTTTCATTCCCCGTTTCATTCTGTGTCCCCTCCAGGAGAGATTACAGGCAGACGAGGTGATCCAGTCGCTGGACACGCAGGCCCTCGATGCCCAGTCTCAGTCCCAGTCCCTGGGCATGGACCAAGGCCTGAACATCAACCCTAAAGACGAACTGTAGTAGCAAACATACCCCCCCCCCACCCCACCCCAAACCCTCCAGTCGAATCCTTTATCTATCTATTTTTATCTATTTATTGAATGACCTTTGGATCAGAACAATTCTATTTTTGTACTGTTTGAAGTGCAAGGTTATATAATATTGATAATGTTGTTGTTTTTTTCATTGTCAGTCGGTCGTGAGTGTGAACTCTAGGATGTCTCTGTACATACCGGTACTTGAGTTTATATCTTTGGGTCTTTTTTTTTTTTTTTTATTGGGCAGTCTCTATTTTAGGTGAGGTCCAGTTCCCTTGCTGGCTCGGCTTAAAAGACTGTTTGTACCTGTAATTTATACTGCACTGTGAACAAAACCAAAGAGAAGAACGAGAGTCGACTTCATCCCTCGCTTGTTCTTCCAGTAGCAAGCGTAATGTAGTCCCAACAGTATATCAGTATAGAATCAGTTGAGAATTAGTTTATTTATATCGGGGCTGTGTATATAATGTGACGCCTTCCATCCATCAAGCTCGGGAGGACAATGATTGCAACGTATTACGATTGGCTGAAAGCGGCGACTAGATATAATATGCGTTTAGACTGAGATGTTGCCGAGGCCGGGATGTACTCCTCTACGCTGACGAGCGCTCGGTCTCTCTCGGTGTCTGAAGCAAGTAAGAGTCGATCTTATCAGTCACTACTGTGTTGCACTTTCCTTTTGTTAGTAGTGTGATAAGGACCACGACTCACGACCCTCCCATCTGTACAAACAGAGCAAGACACTTGTTTACATGTTCATCGACACAAGGACATGGTGTGCGTGTGTGTGTGTGTGTGTGTGTGTGTATGTGTGTGTATGTGTGTGTACGTACGTGTTTGTGTGTTTACCGTACGTATGTGTGTTCTTAAAGATAGACAGCTGCTATTGCAATTGTCGGCATTTAATATTAGTAACTTTTTTAATAAAAGATGTCTAATCATTCCTGTTTCAAGGAATACCTATATTTTAAAGTGGCATACAGTTCTCCTTTTTCTTCCAGAGCTCATATTTCTTTTCTTTTTTTGCTGGAGACACAGACAGACACACACACTGGAAAGAAAGATGACAGTGTACTTGGGTTTTTATTAAGTTTTCTCATCAATTCAAACTCCGTTAAACCATTATTTGTTGATAGAGAGGGTGGCCAGTGGCCACTTCCTGTTGTTTCACTGGTGAAGTGCTGTATGAACACAGATTGATGTACAGTATGAATATATAAATAAATTAAAAACAGAACATTGCATATGCAGATTTCAGGTGTGTTTTTTTGTTATTATTATTATTATTATTTTTAAGATGTACTTGTTGTTCAACACAAAATAATACCAGTACATACATTCTTCCTCTGTTGCAAAGAAGTTACATCGTAAGTTTCATCTTCATCTTATGTATAGCCATATGTGCAGTGGTGGAAAGTAACTAAGTATTTTTACTTAAGTAAAATTCTGAGGTACTTTGTATTTTTCTTTGTACCTTACCACAACATGTGAAAGGAAATAAATGTAGTTTTACATTTATCTGAACCCATCGATTACTTTGAAGAAAAGGATTTTGCATAGAAAACATGGCAAGCATGTATGAAGATGATGTACTTTCAAATTTGAAGCCTGTCAACTTCAAGAACATGTAATCAGAGCAGCATAACTGGACCACATACCACTTTAACACGACCTTTAATCAGAGCGGCATAACTGGACCATATACCACTTTAACATAACCTTTAATCAGAGCAACATAACGACCACATACCACTTTAACATAACCTTAGAGGTCAATGAGGGTTGAATGCTCCCAAGCAGTGGAATACGCAAACATTGTGTAGAGCGGATACTTTTACTTTAGATACTTAAGTACATTCAATATCAAACACTTCTCTACTTGTACTTAAGTAGAATTTTTAATGGCGGACTTTTACTTTTACCAGAGTACTATTTTATCAGGGTATTTCTACTTTTACTTAAGTAAAGGAACTGTACTTCTTCCACCACTGCTATATAGTCACCTGTATTGAAGTGTTGACTTTTGTAAACTATGAATGTAACCAAACACTCAGTGATTAAGCACTTTGAAAAGGCATGTGGTAATAGAAGCTGTATGGCCTTCACAGTTACAGTAAACTACATAGCACTGAAATCTGTGATGAATGCCATTCAACAACGTAAAGTGCATCAGCCTCTAGAAAAAGACAATATAACGATGAAATAAAAAGAAACAATGATTTACTCCCAACAAATTTACCAGACATTATGTTGGTATAGTACTTAAGTTATATGTAATTTGTGCATTTTAGTCTAGTACGGGGAACAGTTAAAGAAATCCAAGCATGGAGCCAACATCCAGGTTATTATTACAAAACACTGGGATCAACTTGTTAAAGTAAACAATCAATGACGACTTCAAATATGAATAATATTGTTTTTCCATCTCAGTCACACACACGTATATATGTACATGCCACCTTTCATGACACCCATAGCAGCGAATGGAGATTCTCCAAAGTTTGCACAAGGTTTATATCACGTGATAACTATTTTTTTTTATCCACTTTTTTCCTCCTTGTTTTTCTATTTTTCTCCCGTCCCAATTTTCGAGTTTCCAATTCTCCCCTCCCCTGTCTTGAACGTTGCTCGATTATGCCCCCCCCACTGGTCGGTTTTAGGGAGGATAGAAGCCTTGCATCACATGTCCCCTCCGGTACACGAGGAGGCAGCCTGTCACATCTTTTCACCTGCCAGCGCGGACTCTCAGTGGCGAGGTGTAACGTGTGGGAGGCTCACACTACCCCCGCTACTTCCTGTCTCTGCTGTGCAGGCGTCCCCCAACCGACCTGTAGGAGTCGCTGTCCACAACGTCCAAATCCCCACCCATCGACTTCCACCCTCTAACTCTGCCAATGAGTCAGTATGACGGCCGGCCCAAGCCGGAGGCAATGCTGATGACACCCGGATTCGAGACCGGCGTCTCTTGCGTTGGTGACGAGCGCAATATCCGCTGCGCCACCCAGCCGCCCCCAAAGTGATTACCTTTTGATTACTAAGTGTGCAGCGCTCATGCCACGGCCGCATCGGCTCTGAAGGCGTGTCGGAACCGGGTCTGGGTGGGTCAGAAGCGGTAGTGTTCTGTGAACCTGAAGGGCTTGGTCTCGTTGACGGAACACATCAGGTCGTCCATGCGCCGCGCGCGCCGCTCCTCCAGCACCAGCCTGCGCGAGCGCTCTCGAGACACCTGCTGCTCCGTCCTCTTCTCCACCCGCTTGCGCTTTAGCCACCTGGGGGACAGACAGTGTGGGGGAAGTCACCTCGATCAATGACTGTAGGTGGTCCGAGGTAGACTTGATAAAAACAAGCGTTTATTCGTCAGAGTGATAATATGGCCTGGATGACCCAAACTGGGACACCAGCTGGCGTGTGCCAGGTGAGCTCACGAGTCCACTCAGGCGTGGCTCTTTATAGGGGGGGGAGAGAGGGGAATTCTGGGTAGGCTGGCTAGGTTCTCTGGATTGGAGGGGGATCAAGGAGGGGAGGGGGGGGGTTCTAGTTAGGAGAGGGGGTGGTATTGGGTGAGGGGGGGGGGGTGAGATGACGATGGGTGGGTGGAGGCGGGAGGGTAGGCAGAAACTAGTATATTGGGGGGACAGGCTGTGTGGGGGAGGGGGGAGATACAGTTATTCCACAACAGCAAGTCAATAGAAGAAGGAGTCTTTAATTGTCGTGCAGATTAACACACACGCGAGATGGGCGACACACAGGAACACACACATGCACTGTCTCTCTGCATCTCGTCCTCCTCCCCCCCCCCCCCCCAAGGGCAGCCGGGAGCAGACATGGGCTGCGGCGTGTGGGCCGCGCCCGGGGATCAATCCAAGTGCTCCCATCCATCTTCGTCAGGGACGCGACAGCTTTTCTCTGGAGGGGAAACCCTTGTGAGCACGGGGGGGGGGGGGGAGAACATGCAAACTCCACACAGAAAGGCCCGGGAGATACCCCACCTGGGTACCTGGCAACCCAGCAACCTGGTCCCCAAGCGGGAATCGAACCCAGGACCTTCTAGCTGCGAGGCGACAGTGTTAACCACTGCACCACCACGCCGCCGCTATGTCTGACGTCAACTCACCCCCCTGTGAGTCATTCCGATACCCTTTCAAGAGACTTTTTAGAAGTCTGTAAAAAGTAACAGATGGTATTCGCATTGTTCACTCTCTCTCTCTCTCCCTGTCTTTCTCCAAGTAACCCTAACCAGAAGGACAGGCTACAAATGGCCAAATGACTTGTTAAACTCCACTCCACAGGAACGTGAGCTCCTCTGACTCACAGTTTAAAGGCCCGCTCGCTCTCGTCCTTGCTGTGCAGGTAGTAGCCCGTCTCCTGCTCCAGCCTCTTCAGCTCCTCCAGCTGCCGCTCTCTCTGCTGCTGCCCCTGCTTCCTGTGGAGCCAGGACCTGTAGGCCTCCTCTGGGTCGCAGGGATCCTTCTGGGGGGGGGGGACACGCCAAGCGAGCATCAAGGGATGTTTTCAGACTTCTACATTTAGCCATTTAGCTGAAGGCTTTTATCCAAAGCGACTTACAAGTTCTGTACGACAAGTCAGCGGGAAGGAAGGGTACAACTCTTTCAAGTGAGTGACAACGATGTTCATCAAACAGTGTTGAAACTTGGGCGCTGCAGTGTTGAGTGCATAGTAGTAGAGATATATTAGTATAGTAGGTAGGTAGTAATATAGGCAAAGAAGATTATTTAGTGGAAGAGTGCATGATAGTAGTAAGAAGTAAGTAAGTAAGAAGGTTAGTGGGTTTTTTTTTGTTTGTTTTTTTCTTCTTTCATTTCAGATATTGATTGAAGAAGTGAGATTTTAGTCGACGGCGAAAGATTGGTCGAGTTTCGGCTGTCCTAACTGGTGGGAAGTTCGTTCCACCATTGTGGAGTAAGGACCGAGAATAGGCGGCTTCTCTTTGATGACCCTCCCGGAGCTCGGATAGGAGTGGGTCTGAGGCGGCCAGCAGGTGGGGTCTTGAGGGTGTGTAGTTAGAGACCATTCTATCATTCTATCTGTCCTGCAAACATGAGTTTGTAAAGTTACTTTTACAGCAAAGTGAGATCAATTATGCTTCGGATTGCGGTGAAGCATGGAGCACCAGTGGAGACAGATAAAAGACGTCAGTCCCCTGTTATTTTTCTTTAAGTAACGACAATTAGTCTTAAATGACAGTGTATATTTAACTTTATAAATATACCGGCTCATGTGTATTTGTGTCACAAGTAGCCATAGAGTCACTGTGATCCTTGTAGAGCGTTCCTTGCTGCTTGGCAGTGGTCTGACTGCAGTACAACAGAAAGATTCAGTGCAGTGAAAAGAGTGTATTTCAATCACGATGAATTTTTTAACAAAAGGTATGTTGATGTATGTTGGGTAGAATTACCCAAAAAGTTAGAAATAGTTTTTTTTAGTTTTTTATCAAATTTTCTTAATTTTCTTTTTTCTCCCACATGAAACAAAACACAACACAATACAGTAACAATAATAATAACCAAGACTTCACAGGACAATAACAGTAATCATCATAATAATAATAACAATGATGACAAGACGGGGCGCTCCAGTAGCACACCACATAGCGCGCTGAGTCGTGAAGCGGTCGTCCCGGGTTCGTTTCCCAGTCCCGGCGGCGTCTATTCTTAACCCAAACGGTTCATGCGTTTTGCGAATCTGATTGGCCACTGACGTTTCTGGTCATGTGACATGTGCGTCCAATCGCGTGACTCGCCCATTTCCGCCTCGACCAGCAGCACACCCTAACCCTAACCCTAACCGTTCTATCGCCATGCTCTAAGACAAACTCCTCCCGTTCACCAACTTCGAAAGAGTGCCTAAGCTTAACCGGGGAAAGAACTTGCCGTCACACGATTGGTGCGACCAGAAACATCAGTGGCCAATCAGAGCGCAAAACGGGAACGCGGAAGCATGCACCGTTTGGGTTAAGAATACAGGCGTCCCGGCGACCATTTGCCGCATGTCTTCCCTACCTCTCCTCCTGTTCTCCCTCTCTCCCTCTATCGGTCCTGCGTGGCCAGAAAAAGCTGAAAATGCTATAAATAAAAGTAACTAAAAACATTGATGACAAGACAATTAAATTAAATCAAATGAATTCAATCAATCAAATAGTTATAAAATAGAATAATAAAAATTATAAAAACAATAGAACATTTTTATTATATTGCCACAGACAAAAGACAATTCTTCCCCCACTCCGCTCCCCCCCCCCCCCCCCCCCACCCCAGGACCCCTCAGGACCGACATCACGACCCCCGCTTTGCTGCTAGATCATGGATTTTACTCTCTTAGCCGCCGATGCCCACAAACCCATGTTGGATTCTTTAACTACAATTACCCGAGCAGTGGAGATCTCCAAATAAATTACATCTAAGAATGTTAAAGCCCTATTGATCATTGTAAGTTTCTCTTTAGTGGTTATATGGTTTTCCAAAATCGAGCTACTGGTGGACATTCCCAAAACATGTGCATATAAGTGCCAGTGGCCCCGAGAGCGCACAGGGTCAGCCACCAGACCCATCATACACAGTTTCCTAGGTGTGAGATATGTTCTATGAATATAATTAAAGTGTACTTGTTGGTGATTGGGGTTACGGGAACAGGAGGCCAGTATAATATTAGTCCAGACATCATCCAAATCAAACTCAGGGTCCAGTTCTGGAATGTCCTCCCGCCAAAGTATATCTAATGGGAGGTTCTTGTATGTGGACCTGAGTAAGTAAGTATAGAAATCTGAAACGAAGCCCCTTGAGGTTGTTCTGTCTCCGATGAGTCTAAAAAAACGGGTGAGGATGTAACGGTTGACCCCATGGGACCCCTGAGCGCCGCCCTCAGCTGCAAATAAAAGAAGAAGGAGGAGCCGGGAAGGTCATAAAACTCTCAAGTTTTTAAACGCACAAAGGCCGGTTTTATCATAAACATCCCCTTCCTTTCCCACTGAGGGTTGTTAATGGGTTTATGCCCAACAAGTAATTGTTGGTTATGAAATATTGGAGAGTCGAGGTGCCATGGGCACTTGATAGAACAAGATCTCTGTGTGTTACGCCATGTTTGAATCACATGGGAGATGATAGGACCAAATCGTAATTGACATTTTCTAATCGAGGTGTTGGGAGTATATTATATCTTGTAATCTTTGTGGAGAGACTGTTGCCTCCTCCAAGGCGCGACACGACACGGCAACCTCTGGGTCAAACCAGTTAATCAGGGGCCTCAGTGAGAAGGACCAGAAATATAATTTAAAATCCGGGATTGCTAGACCCCCGTCCTGCTTCCTAGTCAGCCAGTAGTCGATTAGGGGGGGGGGGGGGGGGGGGGTAGGGGGAGCATTGAGCTAACAAAGTTTATTCTGGGTAGTAAATTTATTTTGATAATGGATGCTCGGGCTTGTATCAAGTTGGGGAGGCTTGACCATCTATTGAGATCCTGAAGTATTTGGTTGTACGTGCCTGTATAATTGTATAATTGTCTCTAACTGTCTGACTCAGGGTGGGTAAATCTCGATGCCGAGGTATTTGAAATGGTCAACGACGGGGATGTCCGCCGGGAGCTCCACAGCTCTGGTCAACTCATTGAGGGGTAGACAAGCAGATTTGGGCCAGTTGATTTTGAAGCCTGATAGTTCCCCAAATTTGTCAATGATCTTAAACCTGTTAAGCCGTAGGGTCCCCCAATTTCATCATAAATCGATCAATACAGACCGTATTAATTAATGTTGTGTTTCTTTTTCAAATGTAGCCAAGAGTAAAGACCTTAACCCTATCAAAACAGTAGTCAAAGTGTATATTTTCTCTTGTTAAAAAAAAGAGCAAGGAAATGACTAAATCCAGATGTAACACTGCCATTGGAAAGAGGAGCTTTTTCCCTATCCATAGATGTATGATTTGGCCATAATAAGGCCAAGGTCAAGTTCAAGGTCAAATATGAATTTATAATTAAAATGAATTATAATTTATTAACTGTATCTACAAATCCTTCTGTTTAATCATCTTGCCTTTATTCATTTGCTTTCTCAAGAAGGTGCTGAATGAGCTCAGTGAGCGAAATCAATAGCACCTCAATGTTTTCATGGTGTTATTCACCGGCAGAAGAAAAATCATAATTTATATTCTCCTTTGTTTCATCACAATTTACTCCAGCCTAGTAACAGACACAATATCTCTGACACTGGGAATACATACCCCCAGGTCCCTAGAAGTTCCTAGATACCAAGAACATGCAAATGGACCTTGTAGAAGTGGAGCAATCTACCATTTACTTGGGCGTGTACCTTTAGGCGGACTTTCTGAAAATAGGGCTACAGCTTAACAGGTAAGTAAGTTTGTGGCCGATTTGGAGGGGTCCTGTATAAAGATCAGTAAATCGTCCGCATAAAGATACATTTTGTGAGGGGTATCTTTGATTGTTAATTGTTAGGGACAATTTATTCTGTTTGTCTTATAAATTGAGCTAATGGTTCCAGGGATAGCGCAAAAAAGCCCGGGACTCAAAGGACAACCCTGTCTAGAAGACCTCGAAACTGAGAAGAGAGGGGAGCAGATCTTGCCGGTCATTATCGTTGCTGATGGAGTAGCGTAGAGTACTTTAATCATATGAATAAACTCCCAGTCCCATAGCCTCCAGTACCGCTACAGGTATGACCACTCCAGTCTATCGAAGGCCTTCATGGCATCCAAAGATAGGACTGTGGCTCGTGTTATATTATCCTTACTAGTGTTGATTATATGCAACAATCTTCTAAGGTTATCCGCAGCTAAGCGTTCCCAAATAAAGCCGGTTTGGTCACAGTGTACTAGCTCCGTCATATATTTTTGTAGACGACGGGCCAGGACTTTGGCAAGCTTTGCTAGCACACGCAAGTGGTTCACCTAGCTTAATTGAACAGTCTGATGGTCACAACATGAAGGAACTCAGTTGACTTAGCTTAGCTTCAATAAAGTCTGTTATCCATCAACCATGAACCATCGTAATTCAAATATAGTTGTCTTGGGACCATCCAACATGAGCTTGTTACTTAGCTCCTGAGCAACGTCAGCAGGATCCGCCCCTTCCTGACAAAAGAAGCCACCCAACTCCTCGTCCAATCAACAGTCATCTCCCGCCTCGACTACTGCAACGCACTGCTTGCTGGCCTCCCGGCCACTGCCACCAAGCCTCTTCAACTCATTCAGAACGCAGCGGCCCGCCTGATCTCAAACCTACCGAAGTCAGCCCATGTCACCCCACTTCTCAGGGACCTGCACTGGCTCCCCATGGCCGCTCGAATACGCTTCAAGGCCCTCAACCTGGATTATCGTGCGGCGAAGGGAACAGCTCCCGCCTACCTCCGGTCAATGGTCTCTAACTACACACCCTCAAGACCCCTACGCTCTGCATCTTCTGGCCGCCTCAGACCCACTCCTATCCGAACTCCGGGAGGGTCATCAAAGAGAAGCCGCCTATTCTCAGTCCTTGCCCCACAATGGTGGAACGAACTTCCCACCACAGTTAGGACAGCCGAAACACGTCCAATCTTTCGCCGTCGACTAAAGACGCACTTCCTCATCATTATCTGAAATAAAAAAAATAAAAAATCAAGAAAACTCTAACCCTAACTAACCTTACTGTCATGCACTTGTCCTAATATACTAACCAACACTGTAGCACTCAACACTTTGATGAACATTGTTACTCAGCTGATAGAGTTGTGCTCTTCCTGATGACTTGTCGTACAAAACTTGTAAGTCGCTTTGGATAAAAGCATCAGATAAATGACTAAATGTAAATGTAAATGTAGCTTAGCATTGCCACAATGAAAGTCCCATAGCATGGCCAATTTAGCTTGGCCTAACTGTAGGCATGCTCCACAGCCACGCTGTTAGCAAACATCCTCTGCAGCCTCTGGGTCCCCCGTGCCTCTTTAGGGAGTCCCTGCCTCAGCAACCAACCCAAAGCCTCTTTCTCACCCCTTCTTTGGTTATGATAGATATCCTGGCTGGAGATAGTAGCGTTGGTCGGCATCCCCTTGGCCATAGCTCCGCCATGGCCTCTCTGTATTGTCCACGTTGGGCCACGATCTCCAGGAGGGCCCAGGAGTTCAACACTTGTAATCCCCATCTGATCGGATCAGATTTGGAATTCATTCATTTCAACTCATTATGAATTGAAAATGGGGGACCCTGATGTAAACAAGACGAAAGTCTTTCTCTGGTCTGCATCCCCTTAACAATTGTGTGTATTGAGCTGTACTGTACTGTACCCATTCTGCAATCTGTTAATTAAAATTTATAATCAATCAATCAATCAATCAATAGAGATTCAATGTTTTGAACTCCTGGGCCCAGAGGATAGTCTTTGTATAGCGATGGATTGGCCTTTGTAAAACAACTTGCCTCTTTTGGCCCGGGCCTCCCGGATGATTAGTTCCTTTAGTTACAATCTATGGATCCGTATAATATGTGTGGCCGGTAGAGATGTGTGGTAGATATGTGTGGGAGGGATGTATGGTAGTACTAGGTACTACTACTACTACTACTACTACTACTACTACTACTACTACTACTACTACTACTACTACTACTACTACTACTACTACTACTACTACTACTACTACCCTTTTACTAACACATGACAAAGGGTTAAGCCTTTCAACCTTCTGTAGTGTAGTAGTGAAAGGGTTAAGGAAAATGTTTCTAAAATATGTGATATATATAGTTAGTGTGTAATATATATTTGTGTCTAGTACATTGTTAAGATGTTATTTGTGGAAGAACTGTGTGAAGCCTAGTGGGACAACCAGAGATAAAAGGGCTGCCTTGGCCCAAGGATGTCAGTCTTGACTTGGCTGAGTTACAGAGAAGGTAACTGAAATTGGCTCTTGAAACTTAAAAAGAAGTCATGTTTGATTGTTCTTTTTGTTGAAAACCACAGAGTTATTGAGGAACTCATTGTGTAGCTATAATATTGTATGTATAGAGTATTTTGTTTTCTTTGTTTTCTCTTTTTCCCTTATCACCTCTACACCTTGGGAGGCCGGCAAAATAAACAACACCAAACTAGATTCTCCGACTACGCCTGTGTTTTTGAAAATTTTTAGGAGTTTGAAAGAGAACCCCGCGACATTAAGTCTTATTAGGTTTATTACAATAATTTCAGTATTAGGAATTTGTCCATGGATCACACTTACCTTTTCCCCTCAAATGTTTCCTGATATAACGGAACGTAGACCAATCTCAGTCACTCTTATTGTCTGGGACCAAATTTGTTCACGCATGTCGACAGGTAGATGAAGTGAAATTATACTTATTTTAGAATATATATATCAAATTTCATGAGTATTCATCTATATTTAGTCATCTAAAGACTATTAGATATGAACCTATGTACCAGTAAAAAGTGGGAATCTCTAGAATGTGTTTTGGGCGACGGTGTTTACGGAAGTGCGGGTAGCCTCTCTTGACGTTATACTATAACTTACACAACACTTTCTGTTGTCAGTAGATGGCAGCATTGGTTTAAAATTAAAAGGTGAAAATGTTATGACTACAACATGAATACAATTCCCAAGACCTTTAGCACAGGTCACAGGTCACTGGTCAGCACCGGATCAGGAAAACGCGATCTGAACAGCGTTAAACTATTAATGGGACCTGAGTACAGTGATCGAGAATGGTCACCCAATTATCTTAACAAAAGTGCATCATTAGCATTATGTTTGTTGTCTAAACGGGAACATAATGGTACAATTTAAGATTTGAATGTTATCCGCATATAAAGGACAAATAAAACATCGTTAATTTGTAAGAAACCTCAATGAAAACGGCGCAGGGTAAGTTATATCCGCTATTGTTATGAAAATGTGATAGAATCCTATAAAGATTTGTACGCATTTGGTCACTGTGACGTTAACACATAGAGTATTCAACAAACAAAATACCTTATTTTGATCATGACTTGTTTTATATTAATAGTACTAATGTATTGAAATATTTTGTATAGACTTACAAATGCCAAAAGGGTAACTCTCACTGACAAAAGCACATGATGAAGTGTTTTAGCGTCGCCCCCTAGGGGCCATACCCTGCTGTTCATCCTCTCCATCTCCTGGGCTCGGTGGACCCTCCTCTCCCCCTGCAGCTGCTCCCTCTTCCTCATCAGCCAGGCGTGGAACGCCAGCTCGTTCTCCTGTCGCTTCTGCTCCTCTTCCTCGCGTTTCCTCTCCTCCGCCTTGACCGGGAGGGTGGGAGAGAGGAGGTGAGGAAGACGAGGCTAAAGATGACACGTAACAAGCAGTGGATGAATGTATGAAGGCCATGAGGGTTATGCCTCGTTAACAACAACCAGACTGGTTACTACTGGTCCCTGCCAGGAAACTAAGACTACGCCTGTAGTGCTAATAACGGGCATCAGAAGGTCGTCTTGGGTGTGTCGGTGGAGGCGACAGGCTTGATGATAGTCTTCTTCTTATGGACAGAAGCATCTGCTTCAGGGCAGGAGACAAACTTTGGCCATAGACGGGTCGATTCATTCGTTATTCTTCCGGCCAAATTGACATACAATATCTCGAACCCCACCTTCCTTTTTTGATCCTTCAATCACAACTGTTGCTTCCACAACAGTTGTGATTGGAGGATCAAGAAAAGAGAGCAGGGTTTGAGATAGGTCAATGAAAGGAGTATGTTTGTTTACCTTCCAAAGTGTCTAGTAGAGAAGACAAACTGGTAAACCACAGAACAGATTTACCAGCATTTGGCAGGTGGCTCGTGTTAATTTCCCATAGATGTCTTAACCCTCGAGTCAACCTTCAAAAAACCCACTACCTGTCTCCCTAGTGACCGAAACTGCGATCTCAGTCAAAACATATATTTTTCATGTATTGTTCCAATTTTCTTTCATTAATAATCATTATTAACTTCAGTCCTCACTATAGATATCGAATATTTATTCATTTTCAGGATTCTAACCATTTCTTAAATTAGGGTTAGGGTTAGGGGGTTAGGGTTAGGGTTACCCTAGGGTTACCCTAACCCTAACTCTAACCATAACCCTGACCCTGACCCTGACCCTAACCCTAACCCCCTAACCCTAACCTGTCCAGTTCTGCGAGGGTGAAAGGTGTGACACTTGTTCACGCGCTTAATAGTGATTGTTTTAAAACAAACAAACATGGATTATTGTAATGTGAGTCCAAGATGTGATACTGAGCTACTTTTTTGGCATAATACATACAATCTAGCCAACGCTATCCACAAACACACGTGAAGAAAACCCTAACCCTAACCCATTTCACCAG
>NC_140167.1:210849290-210911486 GCF_963971535.1 Notolepis coatsorum
TGAGTCGGAAGAGGTGGGGGGACAGGATATGTTCCAGAGGACAGCCGGAACGTTGAGGGACTCAGTGGGCTCACTCTGGGCCAGGTTGAGGGGTTTGCTTCCTTCCGGGGAACAAGATGGGGGCGACTATGACTATGACGAGGAAGACCCGGAGGCTGACCCGATGTATAGGGCGGCTTTAGGGAATGAGTGGTTTAAGTGGGTCCAGTACACGAGCGCGCAGAATCAGATAGAGGATTGTTATGTCTGCTCCAAGGCACGTCCGGATAGGCTGCTGGTGAAGGGCACGAAGTTCAGTTGGGCTCAGTGTGACAGGGACGCAGAGGCATGGGAGGGGCCCCATAATAGTCGCCCTTGGTGCGAGGCAGAGTGTTTGGGGTTTCTCGGCTCTAGTCGTTTTAAGGCGGCAGGAAACGTCACGGATTTCAAGGATGTCACTATGCGGGAACGGTGTAGGAAATTGGATGTACGTGTGCAGGGGGTAGCGACGGGGTTGCCAATACCCAGAGGTGTCAAACTATGGCTGACCAAGGATTTCGAGTGCTTGCAAAAGGAGGGGACCCGGGATGTAGGGGAGGTGGCAGAGGGGCGGTGCACTACTATTTGGAGCATCACGACTAACTGTACGAAAGAAGGAAAGTGTGGACACGGGGTCGTGTTAAAGGGAGTGGATACCAACCCGTGTTAAAGGGAGTGGATACCAACCCACGGCCTGTAGCTTGCCCTTTTCATGTCCAGGATATGGCACTGGCGGACCAATACTGGCTCTGCGGCGGTAGGAGGTTGAGGAATACACTTCCTTTAGATTGGTCAGGTAGATGTGCCCGGGTTCAGGCGATCATGCCAATGGTGGTCCTACCATTATCAGTGACGGAAGGACCTTCTGAGTCTCCTATCTCTCGAACGAAGCGTAGCTACAAGGCAGACCCAAGGGTGTATCTGGACAGCATAGGACGGCCAAGGGGCATTCCAGCCGAGTTCATGGCTAAGAATGAGATTGCGGCAGGGTTTGAGTCTATTCTGCCATGGATATCGGTCAATAAGAACACCGGGTGGATCAACTATTTGTTTTACAATCAGCAGCGGTATCTCAATTACACCGAGGAGGCGTTGGATGCAATGGGGGACCAGATGCACGCGACCAGTACGGTGGCGTGGCAGAATAGACAGGCTCTGAACTGGTTAATGGCGGAGAAGGGTGGAGTCTGTTCCATGTTTGGACAGTACTGCTGCACATTCATTCCGACGAATGTGGGGCCAGGGGGAAAGTTCTCCGAGGCCATGGCTAAGCTGAAGGATTTGAGGGAGGAGTTGAGGGGGAATTCTGGCCGGAATGAAGAATGGTGGGGGAGTGGGGTGTTGGAAAGATTGGGACAGTGGGGAAGCATAGTGATGCAGACGGGGATATCCATCGGGGTGGCAGGGTTGATATTGGTTCTCCGTTTCTGTTGTGGTATGCCTCTCTTGGGTAGGCTGGTAACTTCACACGTAACGAGCCAAATGCTGATGGTGGGACAGAAAGAGATTGAGCCACAAATCGGGCCATATCCTCAGCTTTATGCTGCCTTAGAGGGAGACGAGGGGATAGAGGATTAGGGGTATGGTGAGGTAGGGACATTTTCTTTTTGTTGGTTCTTTCCTTTAAGAGTGACGGGTATTCCTTTAACTAGGAATTTTAGTCTGATTTTCTAATGATCCTTCGGCATAGAGATTGCAACCATTGAAAATCATTGCATTGTTTTTAATTTTTTTATTATTTTTTGTTTATTTTACTTGTGGTCCTGGTCAAACCGGAATGGGAAGGGGCATCGGCAGAGTGTCGGTTCTGAGCCTGAGGAAGCATTGAGAAGAAGTGGTCGGGGGATCGGTTCTGGGGACTGGAGGGACAAAGGGGGGGGCTAACGCAGTGGGCAAGATGGGCACCTCCCGTCAAAGATGGGGGGACACGTGGTGAGGTCGGTACCAGCGCCTCCCGTCCAGGCATGGGGACATGCTTCTACGAGGACTGGAGGTGTGGCGTGGTGGTTGCTGTATTGGCAAAATGTGACTTTTGGCAATACGGTGAGGAGACTATGGCGTGGGCATGGAAGGGGGGCTGAGCGATGGACACTGGGACTCAATGTTATGGAAGAGACAATGTCATTTTTTTTGGGAGGGATGTTCTATGTTTAGTTCTGACGGTCAACTTCTCCTTTCCCTGATGAGAGTCGCGGTTTCCGGCCGGAACTGTGGCTCATTTGGTAAGCGGTGGAGGTTGGGGGGATTTGTCTGTCAGGTTAGGATTATAAATTGGGGTATTTTTTTTTGATGTTTTATTATTACTCTTGTTTTGAGCGGTTTTGTGTTTATTGTGAGAACGGTAGTCAGCCTTTGTTGGTCCGTTAGGGGTCCAGTGAATGAAGTAAGGTTTCTTGTTTAGTTAGACGTTCACATTTTCTTGGTTATATGATTTGGGTGGGACTAGGGATAGCCCCAAATGGGGGAATGTTGGGGAAAATGTGTATGAGGTGGACTAGTTTAATATAGGTCAACTAGCAGTGCTGAAAGACGTCTGGCTGACGTTCTTAAAACAACTTGGACAGAGGGACATTTCAGTACGGCACATTGTGTGCTGGTAATCTTATCTTGTTCTTTTCTCTCTTTCATACATACACAGCACACACACACAGACACAGGCACAGCACACACACACAGACACACGGACACGCACATACACAATACACACATACAATACACATACGTCTGTACGCAGACGCACGCACACACAGACACACACACACATACACACACACACACACACATCTCACTCTCTACATCATATCGTGTGTGGATATCATATCTTGCTTATCTCTCTTCATGTTCTCTCTCTCCGATGTTAAATCTACGTATCATCTTAATGTACGTCATGTCAGATCTGACATGATGTGATACGTCATCATATCTGTCATGGGGGGGCAGGACTGAGAGGGGATTTAGGGACAGGCAAAGGGATCCAGGGGAGAGTGTTTTTTGTTCAAGCCGTGGTGATCTTCTTTGACCCATAGCTCTTGCTGTTAAAAGAACTTCTTTTCTTAAATAAATTACCTATTTGTTACAATTGGAAATATCGTCTCCTGCTGTGTTAAACAACCTTTCCACAACACTACCTCTCTGGACAGCCTCTCTCTACTGGTGTTCCTACCTCTCTGGACAGCCTCTCTCTACTGGTGTTCCTACCTCTCTGGACAGCCTCTCTCTACTGGTGTTCCTACCTCTCTGGACAGCCTCTCACTACTGGTGTTCCTACCTCTCTGGACAGCCTCTCACTACTGGTGTTCCTACCTCTCTGGACAGCCTCTCTCTACTGGTGTTCCTACCTCTCTGGACAGCCTCTCTCTACTGGTGTTCCTACCTCTCTGGACAGCCTCTCACTACTGGTGTTCCTACCTCTCTGGACAGCCTCTCACTACTGGTGTTCCTACCTCTCTGGACAGCCTCTCTCTACTGGTGTTCCTACCTCTCTGGACAGCCTCTCACTACTGGTGTTCCTACCTCTCTGGACAGCCTCTCTCTACTGGTGTTCCTACCTCTCTGGACAGCCTCTCTCTACTGGTGTTCCTACCTCTCTGGACAGCCTCTCTCTACTGGTGTTCCTACCTCTCTGGACAGCCTCTCTCTACTGGTGTTCCTACCTCTCTGGACAGCCTCTCTCAGCCTCAGCCGAACGCACAATTGGAGGGGGGCTCCCCACCCTCCAGAACATTTACAACAAGCGTTGCAAGGGGAAGGCTAAGAGAATTATTAAGGACTCGAGCCACCCGAACAACTGCCTCTTTGAACTGCTGCCGTCAGGCAAGCGACACAGGAGTCTCAAGGCGAGCACAGAAAGACTCAGAAGTAGCTTCTATCCCCAGGCCATCAGGCTGCTAAACGAACAATGAATGAACACTACACAACAACAACCACCAAACACACATAGCACACACATCCACACGCACACACTCACTTTAAACAAACACACTGTAGCACCCACTACACACACTTTATAGCACACACCCACTTTAAACAAACACACTGTAGCACCCACTCCCCACACTTTATATTTATGGATGAAGGATTGCACTACAACTCGTACACCTTACTGTAAATTGTACCTAAAATTGTACCTCATCCCATTTCTGCTTTGCACTAGATAGTACTGTACATTAGTACACTGCATAGTATTGTGTATTGTATATTATATGGTAACTCAGAACATTGTACATATGTCTATACCGAACAACTGTGACCTCATTCTTCTTCTAAATTCATGCTATATTATGTTATTATGTTATTTGATACTATCTTGTCTAGCACAGTCTCTGGAGCGTAACAGTAAGAAGCATTTTGTATGAAAGTATTCTGTACTTCTGTATGACAACTATTAAAGAACTTGAACTTGAACTTGAACTCTACTGGTGTTCCTACCTCTCTGGACAGCCTCTCTCTACTGGTGTTCCTACCTCTCTGGACAGCCTCTCTCTACTGGTGTTCCTACCTCTCTGGACAGCCTCTCTCTACTGGTGTTCCTACCTCTCTGGACAGCCTCTCTCTACTGGTGTTCCTACCTCTCTGGACAGCCTCTCTCTACTGGTGTTCCTACCTCTCTGGACAGCCTCTCACTACTGGTGTTCCTACCTCTCTGGACAGCCTCTCTCTACTGGTGTTCCTACCTCTCTGGACAGCCTCTCACTACTGGTGTTCCTACCTCTCTGGACAGCCTCTCCCTACTGGTGTTCCTACCTCTCTGGACAGCCTCTCTCTACTGGTGTTCCTACCTCTCTGGACAGCCTCTCTCTACTGGTGTTCCTACCTCTCTGGACAGCCTCTCTCTACTGGTGTTCCTACCTCTCTGGACAGCCTCTCACTACTGGTGTTCCTACCTCTCTGGACAGCCTCTCACTACTGGTGTTCCTACCTCTCTGGACAGCCTCTCTCTACTGGTGTTCCTACCTCTCTGGACAGCCTCTCTCTACTGGTGTTCCTACCTCTCTGGACAGCCTCTCACTACTGGTGTTCCTACCTCTCTGGACAGCCTCTCTCTACTGGTGTTCCTACCTCTCTGGACAGCCTCTCACTACTGGTGTTCCTACCTCTCTGGACAGCCTCTCTCTACTGGTGTTCCTACCTCTCTGGACAGCCTCTCACTACTGGTGTTCCTACCTCTCTGGACAGCCTCTCTCTACTGGTGTTCCTACCTCTCTGGACAGCCTCTCTCTACTGGTGTTCCTACCTCTCTGGACAGCCTCTCACTACTGGTGTTCCTACCTCTCTGGACAGCCTCTCTCTACTGGTGTTCCTACCTCTCTGGACAGCCTCTCTCTACTGGTGTTCCTACCTCTCTGGACAGCCTCTCTCTACTGGTGTTCCTACCTCTCTGGACAGCCTCTCCCTACTGGTGTTCCTACCTCTCTGGACAGCCTCTCTCTACTGGTGTTCCTACCTCTCTGGACAGCCTCTCCCTACTGGTGTTCCTACCTCTCTGGACAGCCTCTCCCTCTTCTCCTGGACCTTCTGCAGCAGCTCCTTCTGCTGCGGGGAGAGGGTGTAGGTGGCCTGGCAGGGGGTGCCCGCGGCCGACCGCACCCTACGCTTGGACCCCCTCCTCTGGCTCCCGCTTTGGCTCCCGTGGCTGGCCGAGTTGGGCCTGCTCCTGGGCTGGGCCGGCGGCCTGGGGGCGTGGTGGCGGTGCTCGACGCCCTGGACCGAGGAGGAGCTAGCGATGATGGCGTGAGGGGAGGTCGGGGAGACGGGGATCCTGCTGCTGGGGGTCAGAGTGGGCGGCTCCTGGGTACGAGGGGAGGTCGGGGAGACGGGGATCCTGCCGCCGGGGGTCAGAGTGGGCGGCTCCGGGGTACGAGGGGAGGTCGGGGAGACGGGGATCCTGCTGCCGGGGGTCAGAGTGGGCGGCTCCGGGGTACGAGGGGAGGCGCGGGAGACGTCGCCGTGGCTGGAGGCTAGAGGGGGGAGGAGACCCTGACTCTCCACCTCCTTCAGGCTGACGAGGTCAAACTTGCCATCTTTCTCCACCAGGACTCTGCCCTCCTTTCCGCCCTGTCCGGTCGGGCTGCTCTCCCCACTCCCGGCTGCGGCCCTGCCTCCTCCTCCTCCGCTCTCCTCCCGGGGGGAGATCTTCAGCTCAGACAGTCTCCCCGACACCTCGCTCTCCGTCACCTCCTCTTTGGCTCTGCCTGTGGCACCAAGTTTCAAGATCAAGTTTCTTTATTAGTCGTCGTACAGAAATACAGGATACTTTTGTATGAAATGCTTCTTTCTGTTTTGCTCCTGAGAGACTGTGCTAGGTAAAAAATTGATAATTATAAAAAGTATAATAAGTATAAAGAAAGTCAAGTACTTAAACAAGTGTAAACAAGACAAAAATGTTCAATATACATATGTACAATATACAATGCAGAGTAGTTACAGTACAATATAAATGGGATGAGGTCAATGGGATGCGGTAGCATGTGGTGCCACCTTGTGGTGGTAAGGTAAGGTGCGAGGCTTGGCTATGTGCAATGAGTTGCCAATAATATAATATATAAATATAAAGTGTGTTAGTGTCGGGCGGCTACGTGGCGTAGTGGGCAAGGCGCTCACCACGAATGCGGAGACGCTGGGCTTGCCTGTTCGAGCCCAGCGCTCCACATTGCTTTCAGTTTAGCTGGTCGTTCATACTAATACACATTGGCCGTATTAGGGGGTGGGAAACTGATGGGTGGGGATCGGGCGTTGTGGACAGCGACTCCTACATGTCGGTTGGTGCGCCTGCGCAGTAGAATCAGGAAGTGTCGGGGGCAGCGTGAGCCTCCCACGCATTACTCCTCGCCACTGAGAGATCGAGCTGCGCAGGTGAAAAGATGCGACGGCTGTTACCTCAAGTACCGGAGGGGACTTGTGCTATGTATGACTTAGTCCACATTGAAGCCGGCTTGTGGGAGGCAAGAAACAGCGTCCGTGACAGGGGAGGGTTGAATTGGATGATACGAAATTGGGATGGGAGAAAATATGGAAAAATGGGAGAAAAAGTGGATAAAAAAAAAAGTGTGTTAGTGTCTAAAGTGTGTAAAGTGGGTGCTACAGTGGGTTGTCCATCTAAAGTGAGTGTGTACGTGTGTGCTGTGTGTACGTGTGGGTGTGTTTGATGGTTTGTTACATAGTGTTAATTGTCGTTGACCATACCGGCGGTCTCCTGGTTGCGGCCGGCCCCGTCCTGTTCGTACGGCGGCACCACCAGGTCCACCAGCGTGTCTTTGAAGTGCAGCCGCCGCCGCCGCGTCAGGTCGGGAGCCTCCTGGTCCTGCAGCGCCCGGTTGGCCCGCTCGATCTTCTCCAGGATGTACTTCTTCTCCTCGTCCGGCTGCTCGTCGTCCGGCGGCGCGGGAGGGGGCGGGGTCACGGACGACGGCGACGGCGACTTACACGACGGCGGGCTGTCCCGGTTGTCCGAGTCGCACTCCAGCGGCTCCATGGGCGACGGCCACCTCTCCTCCTCCGCCTCTCCCTCCTCCTCCTCCCCGTCGCTCCCTCGCTTCCCCTCCTTTCGGCTTTTCTTGCCTTTCCTCCCTCGCCGCTCCTCCTCCTCCTCCTCCTCCTCCTCCTCCTCCAACTCTTTATCGATTTCGGCCTCTATTACGTCATCGTAGTCTGGGCCCTGGACACAGCAGAGTGGTGTGGGGAACAACATGTAATAACTTACTCAGTCCAATGGATCCGGTTAATGCGATTTATTAACTCGGCGTGATCAATACATACAAAATAGTCAGAGACATTTACATTTAGTAATTTATCTGACGCTTTTATCCAAACGACTTGCAAGTTCTGTACGACAAGTCAGCAGGAAGGGCACAAGTCTATCAGCTGAGTAACAATGTTCATCAAAGTGTTGAGTGCTACAGTGTAGGTTAGTTTATTAGGACAAGTGCATGACAGTAAGGTTAGTTAAGGGTAGATTTTTTTTTGTAACTTTAAAAAAAACGTCAGATAATGGTTGAAGAAGTGCGTCTTTAGTCGACGCCGAAAGATTGGTCGGGTTTCGGCTGTCCTAACTGGGGTGGGTAGTTCATTCCACCATTGTGGGGCAAGGACTGAGAATAGGCGACTTCTTTTTGATGACCCTCCCGGAGCTCGGATAGGAGTGACTGAAAGAGATATGGCTGAAAGGCTCTCCTCCAGGCTACTAGCTAGGACACCAGGAAGTAAGAGACCGACCCCTCGGCTCGGGGGCCACTTATATACAGGAGGGGGGGACACACACCCTAAAAGGGGGTTTACAAAAGGGGTTTACAAAGGGGGTTTACAAAGGGGAGGGGACAAAGACACATATCCTCATGAGAAGACAGGTCTTTATCCCCCACAGTTGTCTTTCATTTTCTAGCTCCTCGGGTTAAATGAATGAGAAACCTCAACACCCTGCGGTCATTAGACGTGACGACTGACCACGTGTGCGTGCGTGTGTCTGTGAATAATGTATGCAAACATGGCGCGCTCTCTCCCTTAGGCACAGTGAAAGTATGTGGATATATGTGTCAGCGGGTTTCACGCACCGACAGCGAGGCGTACAATACGCGCCGTCTGCGTGGGTAACTCGACACCCCTGAGCAGGCCAGGGCATGGAGGATGTATCGGCCTGCGGTAAGGTGTAGACGGGTGGTAGAACGTACCTGCTCCTCACCGATGAGCCAGTCCAGGTCCTTCTCAAAGTCATCCTCATACTCCTCCTGGACTGCACTGGACACAACCTGACTCATCCTCTACTGCTGGGATGGGACGATTTAATAAATGGTGTGGATCAAGTTCAAGTTTCAAGTTTCTTTATTAGTTGTCATACAGAAACACAGAATACTTTTGTATGAAATGCTTCTTTCTGTTTTGCTCCTGAGAGTGTGCTAGATAAAATAAAAAGATAGTATAAAATAAGTATAATATAAGTATAAAATTGAAAGTCAAGTACGTAAACAAGTGTAAACAAAACAAAAAATTTCAATATACATAATACAGTATATACAATGTATACACAATGCAGAGTAGAGAAGGTAACTGAGTTACAACCATATACAATACCTTAGCTTGTGGTGCCACCTAGTGGTGGTGAGGTGCAATGAGGTATGAGAGATGTGCAAATCTCTTATCAATAAATATAAAGTGTGTTAAGTGTCTAAGGTGAGTAAAGTGGGTGCTACAGTGAGTTGTTTATTTAAAGTGAGTGTGTGCGTGTGGATGTGTGTGCTGTGGGTGTATTTGATGGTTGTTAAATAGTGTCATTGTTCGTTGAGCATCCTGATGGCCTGGGGATAGAAGCTCCTTCTGAGTCTCTCTGTGCTGGCCATGAGACTCCGGTATCGCTTGCCTGATCTGCAGTCTGTCTGGTTAATTTAGTCTTATCTAGGGACTCTGCTGTTAATCCCAAATGGAATAATCGACGGCAGACAGTTCACCATGCTGTTTATTTGATGGATCCCCATTCCCCATTAGTCGATAGTGGGTGAAAGACTATTCTTCCTGTTGGCCTGAACGATGCTAACAATAAAATGGGATCAGGATCTGGATCCATCCACCTGGAATCATCTGAAAGGGCTAGTGTTCGAATTATGAGGGGGCCAATGGGGGCTCAGCCCCCATAGCTAGAGTCTGAGCCCCCATAGTCAAGACCCCCTGTGGCGGTCTCTCAAAAAAAGTATATAGTCATTGACACAACTCTCAAAGTAAATTGACTACGGGGCCATTATGTCGTGCTCGGGTTGGGTTCCCACTTCCCTTCCACCCTGCTTCAGTGCTTCCACCTTGGATGCATGGCATAAGAGCAAATGGCAGCTGTGTGATGAATATGGCCAATGGCAAAACTGAACTAAATTTGTTTACAAAAAAAATCTAAAATGCCTTTATCTGGATATAAAATATAAAATGTTGTGAATTATTGACATATTATGGAACCAATGGCTTTCTATTGGCATCATTATGACCGATAGGGTATACAGACCCCCGTCTGCACCTTTTTGTCAAATGTTTACTTTTATTCCTATTTGATATTCATATTCAAATTTGTTATGACCAATATTTATTGTCTTCCTATTACCCTATCCCCTGTGTTGCTATATGACACCTGAATATAATATGGGGATCTATAAATAAATGTCTCTTTTTCATATCAATTTCTTATTATAAGACAAGGACAAAGATTCCCTCTTATTTCAAATTCCACATAATAGAAAGTGGGGTAGCAAATTATTTGGAGTCATATCACCATGCACAGACATCCGCCATAAATAATTGTCAACCAGAGCTACGATCAAATTTCCAACTTTGCCACAAGAGTTTATTTATTTAATTGGTCATCACGTCTCTCACCTTTATAAGCGGGACGCTTGTGTTGTTGACCCGTGGTCGCCCTCTCCTGGCTAAAAGACAGTACTACTAGTCTATAACCCAAGCAATGGCCATAAAACTATATAGGCACTGGTCGTATATTTGCTAATGAGATGTTATCTCAGGTTTAGGCGAATACAGACAACGCCCTGTTGTGAATAATCAAACTCATAGGCTTCGAGACTGGGCTTGACCGACGACATAACAGCAAAGCCAAAGGTCTATGCAAATAAGCCACAGCAGTAAATAGGGCATTGGATTACACATTTAGAATTAATGGGCGTTTGCATACTGCTCTATTGCTCTTTATAAAATACAATACAATAAAATAAAATAAAAACAGAGTAAATATCAACCTCGAATAATAGAGTACAGTAACTTCCGAATACTGTGGGACAACAATGATCATAGAACTCACCGCTTCCACGGGTTGTTGCGTATTTTCGCTGCAGGGCTGAGAGGTGGAAAACAAATGCATTTAATCAGTTCGTTTAAACAACTATTTCTTCATCTTGCTGCCCTACATCTCGCGGCCTGCAGCACAGCACCTGTTGTGCACATAATCAGCTTGTAGTCCCTCTGAAGGGTTTAGTAGGCGTTGTCATAGAGACCTACAACACGCTTTTAGTGTCTTGCACATGCGCAACACACACACACACACACACACACACACACACACACACACGCACACACACACACACACACACACACACACACACACACACACACACACACACACACACAAAGATCTATGCACAGACAACAACAAAAAAGAATACAGTGATATTATGATGGGTGACAATAACCAATGATCCAATCTGAGTATGGAAACAACAAGATAACGTCTGGGAGGTGCAGATAATAATGCATTTTTTGATAGACTTCATGTAAATATGCAAACTATACAAACTGCATACAAAAAATATAATAGGAAAATGTGGGCGGGGGACATGTTTAACTTTTTAAGATTATAATATGTTTATTATTATAACAGAATCGGCAAGAAGCGTGTTGTATTTTCTAGACGGAGGTCTTTCCTCGGGGTCACGTTCGTGTCATTTGACAAGACGCACAGCATTCTGGGTCTTGGTGTTTTACTGTCACCCACTAGCCTGCACGTTGAATGCCTGAGAACTACATGTCCCATGTTTCCTCAGCGAGGACACGCCCCCCGGACCTGGCACAAGTCAGACTGTCAGACTGACTGCATGTCAACTCCTGATAATACGTTTTTCTCGGACTTTTCTAATCTAATGTCTAATCACCGCGTTCGCCCATTACGCACAGAGGAGCGCGCGTAATGGCTACTACCGTCCTTCTCTGCGTAAACAGAACGGCTCAGACGAGGCGATGTGTCACTTCACACGTAAAGCGGTTGTTGTTTACGACGAGCACCGGAGCCGTGCAGCGCCCCCCGTCTCCCTGTCACCTCCCGGTCCGCCGGTGGCTGAGCTCTCTCCCGGGAGGAGGAGTGAGATGGTGCTGCGGCTCCGCGCCGCCGGGCACCGGAGGAGGAGTGCGCTGCTTCACGTCCCACGGCCGGACTGCGGGCAAAGCCGCGTCCCCGGGGCGAACCAGAAGGGGGGCCCAGCTGCTGCTAGCCGGTGCGGCGGCGGCGGTGGCGGGGTTCGTCGTGGCCGGTGTCAGCCACTTCCACCGGGCCGAGATGGCATCGATGATGATTCCCCAGGCCGCGCGGCGGGGTGAGGAGGAGGAGGGGGACCTCTTGGAGCGATGCAAAGGGTTCATGTCGCCTCCGGTCACCGACGTCGGCGCGCTACAGGTACGTCATCAATGTATAGATGTAGCAGTACTGTCTACCTGTATGTCATGTATGTTATGATGAATTGAAAATGGGGGACCCTGATGTAAACAAGACGAAAGTCTTTCTCTGGTCTGCATCCCCTTAACAATTGTGTGTATTGAGCCGTACTGTATTGTACCCATTCTGCAATCTGTTAATAACATTTTCAATCAATCAATCAAACAGAAGAGGGAAGGAGAGATGTGCACAAAGATGGAGCTGCTGATCATGGAGACGCAGGCCGCCTTCTGCCGCGCCCTGGAGGAGGTGGACGCAGGCGCGACGTTCACGGTCGACCGGTGGGACAGAGCGGAAGGCGAGTACAGCAGCGGTTGGCGGTTGGGTTCCGTGCCGTGGCAGCAGGGACGTGCACAGGACTTTAGAGGGGCAGGTGCACAGAGGCTGAAAAGGGCACTACACCTGTGTGTATATATATTAACCGAGCGTGCGTAGCGTGATTTTTTAAGGGCCCTTTTCGGGCGGGGGGGGGGGCCCCCTTTTTATGTTTTTTGGGGGGTTTTGGTGATCAAATATTGAATATTGAACTATAATAATCAGTGCAGGAGCTCACTTCCTTGAAAGACACTTTTATCACTGACTTAAAAGGCCCATTCATCTCCATAAATGTTCAGGGGGGAGGGAATAAGTGCTTACCCTACAGACCCCAAGAAGTGCTGTATATTCTGTATTGTTTAATATAAATGCATTTTTTATTCCAATCCCGATTTGTATTTGAGATTCCCAAATCCCATCGGACTTGACTTCTTCGTGTCCCTCAATGAGTGTAATACCAGCATTCAACTGTATGCGCCACAGCGGTTTCTATCATCATCATCATCACCACGCTATGCCAGGGCTCTACGCTAACCTTTTTCACTGGGGGCACAGGTGCTCCTAAATGAAAAAAATTTAGGAGCACACAAAGAAATTTAGGAGCACCCAAAAATATTTAGGAGCACAGTGAAAATATGTCAAGTAACAGAGTTTTTTTTTTTTTTCAAAAATAAATGTATATTTGTACTGTGCGTGCATGTGCAAACGGGACACATCTGTGCAATAGCACATACCACCAAAGTCACTGGCCCACTGTGTGCGTGTATCATCTGCGTGTGAAAACGGGAATGGGACAGACATTTGAACTATTAATTAAGTGATTAATGCCTACTATGGCAAAGTTGTAGCCAACTAATAAGAAAGGCAGTGATATTGAACAAAAAGGAGACACTGGCTTTACAACCAGGGCCATCAGTAGAGGGAGGAGCTAGTGTTGCTCTTTTAGAAAAATAATCCTTTCAGGGTTGCCTATTGAAATACTGTACACCTCCAGTACAGTAGTTTGCGTGTCAGGTAGACCATTGATTGACAGTCGATTCTGCCAATTACGACGTCACACCGTTGCACTCTGGCCGTCCGGCGCTGCAGCTGGACCCTATTGCCACACCACTTGCACTCTGGCCGTCCGGCGCTACAGCTGGACCCATTGCCCACCTCTGCGGTTGATAACGCTAGCCAAGTTAGCTGTACACACATACACAGTGGGCCAGTTGTAGGGGTGTAACAATGCATCGCAATGCATCGATCCTACTTTGCAATATTTACAAAACATGACATTGTTTTCGAACTCTAGCCATGGGGAAATGTTTAGCCAATTCACGTTAAATTTGTATGTCTTCCCTCCGGCTCCAGTGGGTGTAGCTTCGCTAGCTACAGTGGCTACATTGGGTGCTACAGTGGGTGTAGCCTCGCTAGCTTGGCCAACTTCGCTAGCATGCTGGCTAGCGTCAGTATCTTGGTTAACGTTAACGTTAACCAACACCTCTGTAACATGAGCTGCCTCGTCTGACTTCTCATTCTCCGGTATCTTTCGCGCAAAATAAAAATGAATGGGCTTCGACATGGCTGTATTATTGTTTGACTCAGACAGTGACGCAGCCGCTGATCATTACTTTCGGTTTCCAGTCGCGTGACCACAGGAAACTACTGTGATTGGAACGTTTATGCGGCTGTGAACTGTGGGACTTGTAGTTTTTTAACGATTCTCGCAGCGGAGAAAAAAAAGGACGAATGAGAGGCTGTACTCTGCACTCGCTGGCCCCACTCGCACGCCGTGCGAGTACTTGATTTTGCATGTTCGCACGCACATATTTTTAGGGGCATATGCGAGCAATATGGTCGCACTGTAGAGCCCTGTATGCATAAAATATATAGGTCTGCGGAGAGGCACGCTGAGGAGGCCGTGCAAACTGCAATGGAATATGGGGCATCTCTCTCTCTTTACCTAATATTTTGATTCTATCCTGACATTTTTCAATTGGAAGGGCAGTCTATATGCGTAACGGTAATTTTTTTATTTTATTTTTTCAAAAAGGGCACTTTTTTGATGAGGCTCAAAAAGGCAGGTGCTCAAGCACCCCTTGGCCTCTATGCGTGCACGTGCCTGCGTGGCGGTTGGGCACGGAGCCCTGCCAGCCAGGGGACTTGTCGCTGTTAGAGCTGCAGGTCAGCTGGCAGTCAGTCAAGAGGGAGAAGCTGTTTTCTTAACCTTCTGTGAATCGTCGCAGTGAAAGGGTTAACCGTTTTGGTAGTGCGGCGGTGAAAGGGTTAACGGTCTCATCATAGTACTGAAATATCAAACCACCAAGGCCTTATTGTGCCCAAGGTGTCCAAGGTGATCTATACACTGGCATGCATTATAGATTAAGCTCATTCATATTAGCCACTATTTACATTTAGTAATTTAGCTGTTAACGCTTTTATCCAAAGCGACTTACTAGTTCTGTACAACAAGTCAGCAGGAAGGGTACAACTCTCTCATCTGAGTAACAATGTTCATCAAACAGTGTTGAAAAGTGGGTGCTACAGTCTTGAGTGCATAGTAGTAAAGACATATTAGGTAGTCATATAGGCAAGGGAAGACACTATGCCACATTCTACATAACCATCTGTCATTTTTATATAAATGTAACATTATAAAATAGACAAGCGACAGTGGCTCAGGAGGTAGAGCAGTCGTCTGGCAATCCGGAGGTTCCCGGTTCGATTCCCGCTCCTCCCGGGCAGCGTGTCGATGTGTCCTTGAGCAAGACACTTAACCCCCTAATTGCTCCCGATGTGCAGGTTGGCACCTTGCGTGGTCGCCTCCGCCGTCGGTGTGTGAATGTGTGAGTGAATGTGTAAAATGTGAGGAACAAAAAACAGCTTTGGATAAAAGCGCTATATAAAAAAGCAGCCATTTACCATTTCTTTGATGAATTAATTCCCTAATATTAGCCTAAATCCGTGTCCGTGTGTCCTGTACTCAGGAGGCGGAGGCATCAGCTGTGTGATGCAGGACGGCACGGTGTTTGAGAAGGCAGGGGTCAACGTGTCTGTGGTGTTCGGCAACCTGACCGAGGAGGCGGCCAAACAGATGAGGAGCCGAGGGAAGGTCCTCAAAGGAAAAGACGGTGAGTCTCCTTGTGGTTCCAGTCGAGGCGACTTCCATTCAGCGTTTCAACGTTTTCAGGGTTTCAAGGTTTTCTTTATTGTCATTGTTGTGTACCGTACTTGTTTTGCCTACATAAGCAATCAGTAGACATTCAAACAATACAAAAAGGTCAGGTCATATATCAGATTAATCAAATCAAATAGAGGACCCACTCATGAAGCAGCATAATATAAGCAAAAAGTAGTTCACGTTTCGGAATAAAATGTGTTTACCGATAAAAACTGTCCACTAGTGTTAAAAAACAAAACAATAAACAAATTGCCAGTCTCACAGGAAATCCCACATGTATGTTTTTATATATATGGCTGTCCTAGGGAAGCTTCCCCTATATCTTTCTAATCTCATTTGCTTTGCCTCTAGCAGCTACCGTACACACCAGGTCCACAAGATGGCTACTTTTAGAAACTCCCAGAATACACACTGAACTAGGAAGGACCGCTTTTTCTCACTTCGCACCAGGGGCGTTTTTAGGGTTAGAAAACATTGGGGGCTTCAGCCCAGGGGGGTGGAGGGGGGTTCCCCCCCCCCCCCCCTTTTTTTTTTTTTTTTTTTTTTTTTTTTTTTAAACACAGTAATACGCAATTTTAGAGTAATTAGAGATGAATACTGAAGAACTAGAATCATTAGAGGTTCTCAAAGTGAGGTCCATGTCCATGAGAGGGATCTGGGCAGTCCCCATAGAAAATTCAAAGTTAACAGGACCAAATCATCAGTTTCTTATTTATTTATTTAGCCAGATAAAACATTGATCTGGTCCAAGAGGCCCCAACAGGAGTACAAATATACATATATACACATATATATATATACATATACTGTACATACATACACACATATACACCAATAACAAAATAAAAACAGTTAAGAATCATACACATAAGCAAATAAACAAACAAACAAACATATGCACAGCCTATGTACAAAAGAAATAAACAGTTAATCTCTAGTCTTTACAGTTTTCTTCAATTGCATAAACACTCAAATCAAAAGTATTACACAATTATCAAAACATTACACTCAAGGAGCAAAACATAGGCCCAGATTTGCACCTCTATAAGCACAATGTCAGCCTCACACTTTTTGCAAAACAATACACAGAGCAAAAAAGTATCTTGCCAGATCCAGCTAGGCAAAGAGATAATGTCTAGTATTTTCAAAATTGTTTTTGTTTTACTGTAATTTTAACCTGTAGGCCTACTGGATACAGTATTTTATGTTTGTCTGATATTTGCTGAGCTTACAGTGTTATGCACATAGTAGCATGAAAACTGGGACATGTTTTGTTGTGATTCTCCATGTTGAAATGTTGACTGATTTGGTTATATGGCGAGAAAATCTATATTTTCATCAGTCTGCATCATTGATTTGGGTATATGGAGAGAAAATGTTTTTTTTCCAGCAGTCTGCATCATTGATTTGGGTATATGTAGATAAATAAATAATATTTTCATCAGTCTACAGCATTGGTCTTGTGTAGTGTTTGGTGAATTTATTGTATATTTGCACATTCTCTGCGTACTTCACTTACAGTACTCTAATCACTGAGAAGTAGAATAGCTAAATGTGTTTTAGGTTAAGCACAGCAGTGTGAGTAACTGGTTCAAACAGAATTAAGTCATATAAAACGTGTGTTTCATATAGTAACAAAATGTAGTTTTTTTAAATTAGTGTATGGTTTTGACAAGTGTTTAATTTAGCAAAGGATCTGAGGTGTTCTGATAATTGTGTGTGTGGTTGTGCTAATTGTGTGTTTTGAAACACCGGGCCCCGTTTTCAAAATCATGCTTAAGCAATCGAAAAAAAAAGTCTCATAAAAAAGATATTAGATTTTTGGGTATTTTCCTGCCTTTGGTCCGCTTTGCATTCACATCTCAAATGCAGGGTTCACTTGCAAGAGTGAATGAGCTTTCACACCACCCCAAACCAACCGGACTATCCGAGGAAATGAACCAGGGTTCGATTAAAGCTTATTATAGTTTATCACAGTATCATGAGCATGTCTTTGTCAGTGGACACTGGACATGGGTATGGAGGCTCCAGGTGCTGCTGCGTTAAAGTGCACATCTTCAATACCTATCTGTACTATTTAAAAGCACAGTGCAGGACACACTCAAAGGTTATCGCACCTCAGAGATGGCAGTGGACATGTATGACAGGACAAAGGCCATATGTAATGGCATCTTGTGGCACAAGCTCAGACCTCAGCTCAGGAGATCAGCTGAGACAGAGACTGTTCTATCCAGAGCTTGAGAGCAGGTTCTCATGAGTTGGATAACAACTTATGAGAGGCATACAGGCATGTTATCCAGCCTCAGACCAGTTTCTCTGTGGAATTGCTGCAACCCCTCGCCACACATTACAATATCCAACTATTGCCAGAGGAGATCACAGTTGCAAAGTGTTTCCTGGTCAGGACAGGCAGAGATGCAGTCCCTACTATCCAAAGTGTCTTTTCCCTCCTGGATGATGATGATAATAATAATAATAATAATAATAATAATAATAATAATAATAATAATAATAATAATAATAATAATAATAATAATAATAATAATAATAATAATAATGCATTTGATTTATAAGGCGCCTTTCAGGACACTAAAAAAAAGTCCACAAATCGGTGAATGAAAAATTATAGGATCAAATGAAAACTACTTACTAAAAATGTTTAAAAGTACTAAAAACCAACAAAAAATACCAAACACTAACAAACATTCAGCAAAGACAATGGGGATGCTGACATAAAAAAAAAAAAAAAAAGTAAATTTTTTTTTTTTTTTTTTTTTTTTTTTTTAGATCCGGGGCTAGGAGAAAAACATCCGGGGCTAAAGCCCCGGAAGCCCAGGGCTAACGACGCCACTGCTTCGCACCTTGGGCATGGAATGGGCTACAGGACCATATCCACTTGGCAAATTTAAATCTCTATTATAACTTCCTACAAGAAGAATGTTGTTGCTTTCTGTAGTCGGGTCCCCACTGCAAAATGACTATTACCCTCGGTCACACACTTTTACTATCATGTATGGTATACATGCACTTTTATTATGTTCTTGTGTGATGTATCGCACATTTTATTGCTGTGTGATGTATCGGAAATTTTATTGCTCTTATCTTGGCCAGGTCTTCCTTGCAAAAGAGATATTGTATCTCAATGGGACTTACTGGTTAAATAAAGGTTAAATAAAAAAATTAATTAAAAAAACATGATAATAATAAGTAAGAGAGAGGTGGAGAGATAGAGAGAGAAACCCATTAGTGGGATCAGTGGCTTGGGGGTAAGACAAACCCATGAGTCATCATGGTTGTATGTTCCAGATTGACGCAATCCTGAACGATGAGAAATGTCAACATTTTAAAACATTCTATTCTGATGTAGAATAATGAAACACGGATGACGACATCTCAGGCAGAACTTCACTGAGAAGCCAATGGTCTGATTCACACGTAGATAAGGGCTACAGTATGTTCCTAGGATGCATTACTGTAAATAACTGCCTGAACGGGTAACATCAGTGGGCCTTGAATTCAGATTCAGATAATTTTATTGTCACAGCTTTTTTTAAATGTACAATACATTCAGAAAAATGTGAGATGCTTGTTTTTCCCGGCGCCTCAACCGTAGTAGATTTGTAGACGACAATATACAACCATCTATACAAAGTAAACTATACAATACAAAGTAAAAGACAGTGGATAAAAAATAAAAATAAAATAGCAGCAGTGTGTGTGTGTGTGTGTGCGTGTAATAAGTGTGCTTGTGTGGTGTGTAAGTCATTTAAAGTGCTTTAAGCTTTTGATTTGCAATAGATCTTCTGCCCCACGATGTGTTGTTCCTCGTCCTCCTCACATCACGCTCCTGCCTCCTCCTCCTCCCCTACAGGCAAGCTGCCGTTCTGTGCCATGGGCGTGAGCTCCGTCATCCACCCCAAGAACCCCCACATCCCCACCGTCCACTTCAACTACAGATACTTTGAGATCGAGGAGGAAGATGGTGAGTCGAGCTGTGCGTCGGTTAGAGCCATGATGATGTCAGTGGTTGTGTCGTGTGTCTTGGTGTCAGCGTGACACTATTGAGTACATGAATGAATGATAACCATTGTCTTGTTCTTCCCTGTGCGTGTGCACGTGTCTGTCATTGTGTGTGTGTGTGTGTGTGTGTGCGCCCCCAGGCTCTAAGCAGTGGTGGTTTGGCGGAGGCACAGACCTGACCCCAGTCTATGTTGATAAAGACGATGCGTTCCACTTCCACAACACCCTGAAGGAGGCCTGTGACGAGCACCACCCGCAGTACTACCCCGACTTCAAGAAATGGTACTGTGTGTGTGCGTGTGCATGTGTGTGTGTGTGTGTGTGTGTGTGTGTGTGTGCGTGCCAGGGTTCGCACAAGGTCCTTGAAGTGCTTAACACAATGGCGCCCAAGGACGTATATCTCCGTGTTTCGATTCCACCCGTTGTGGACAGAGGCACGGATAAATCCGTGGCAAGTTGTTATTGCTTTTATTCCATTTTAATAACCTATTCAAGGTCGCCGAGCGGCACTGCAGATCTACCCTACTCTATGAATTCGAGAAGGTGCAATACCGGCCAGATCCTCTTAGGGGCGCTATCGCGATAATGCAGTGTTCCCTGTGGCTGATCGTGGACTTTTTTTGTTAGACTTTTTTTTTTAGTTTCCAGTAGCAGGATTCTGGATGTGTAGCATAGTAGCTTGGATTACGTTTTGCATCGCAGATTTCACCATGCAATAAGGGGATTTATCATCAGCCAATGGACATATCGATCTACCAGATGGCGATCGATAACGGGGAAATGCTCGGGGCGATCCCACCGGACCACGGTAAGATCTTTTTCACGTAAAGTACATCCCGATCGGGCCTATGTGGCTAATGAGGCTAACGCGGTTATTGGTAATCGATAATCAGAAACGACATCCCCTGCCCCCCTCCCCCTTTCATGCATACATGCGTGAGGATCGTACCGATCATATGCAGTTTGAGTTTTAACTGGAGCGTATCTATAACCGAAATGCCATTGGATTTAACGTTATTAGCTATTAACCTGTATCTCGGCTTCCAGGAAATATACTAGACCAAATCCGGTATAATGCTTATATTCACGGCGCTATAAAATGAGAACCTATTGAAAGCCATTTTGAAGGGATGATTTATGGACTCAATTGACAATGAGAATGGACAGATAGCAATATAAAGTATAGATTTAGCTCTACAAACAGCCCCACGTTTGTTTACATTCCCCGGTCCTCTTGAGATTAATTAGACTCATCCCAATGGCCCCCGAATGTGTTAAAGTGCTTGATCTTTGTAAAAAGTCAAGGCCTGGAATTCCTTGAAAACAGATTTTTTTTTAACAAGGTGCTTAACACTTTGGCTGCCATGGGTTAAATTAATGATATACCATAGATTGCCAGCGCTATTTGTCTATGGAGAAAGTCCCCTTCTTTGCAGGGCTATAACTTTTTAAATTCTATTGCTACATTGCCATTATTAGGGCCCATTCAAAGTCCTATATGTATTGTTCATTGTGTAGCAACGTTAAACTTTTTCATTCACATATTCATAGTAAAGTATGGTCTAATGTATAAGTATGTTTTCATCTCTTTCTGCAGCTTTCTCCAGAACGTGATATATAGCCCCAAATGCATTATATTGATGATGAAATACAGTTTGATGGCAATCCGCGCGATATAAAAAATTCCAACTAGACGTACTTCTAGAAGTTACTACACGTCATCTGATGTTGACCGGATGGGCGAGGGGGCGTTTATAATTCCGTGGGCAGCGTTATACCAATCATCTAATGTGGGTCAAATGTTGATAATATCAGTTATTATCGAAGACGGTAACGTTACACGCTGAAACTCACCCCAGTGTCCGCGCGCCGTTGGGCGATCATCGTCGAGTAGAAATTTTATCATTATGGGATATATTATTACCCGGTCCATCTCCAGCTTGTATAATGGTATATACGTCCAAATCATGTTGTTTATCGAGTTATTGGCAATCGATCGTTATGTAGTGTGACGAGCTAGAGTGCCGGAACCTATCCCGAGTGGCCGGAAGCAATACGGACATCTAGCACAACCTCCACTGTGCTTCCTGTTAAGCGGTTGCGCGATCGGCCACCAGATGGCGCTCCTGAACCGCCAGAGAGCTCAGTGGGTCCTGCTGGTGGTTCTCAGGCCAGCGGAGGGACATTATGGATCAGATCGCAGATTTTTGAAATATTGATATAAAGACGACGTACAGCGTCCCCCGGCAACTTTAGCATCGCCAGCAAAGACGTTGTAAATCGTTTTTAGGCAGTCAAAGTGTTAAAAACTCATTGGAATTCAAATCAATCATTCGCATTGAACGTTTTGTTCATCCATGATAAAAATGGTTCTGAATCAAGAAGTATAATTTTTTAATCTAAAGTGTAACTAATTATCAGAAACAGTTTTTTTAAGCCATAAATATTGGATCCGATTTTCTTTTCAATAAAAAACTGCATTTAAAGGTGAATTGTATAATTTTAAATGGCCTTTTAAAATGGAAAATAGTGCTTAGAAAAGGACTCGAAGGCGGTTAGGTGGCGTAGCGGAGATTGCGTTCGTCACCAACCCCGGAGCTGTGAGCTGGATTCGCCTGTTCGAATCCAGCTCACAGCTCCGGGGTTGTCACCAGCTTGGCTGGCCGTTCACACTAATACAATTGGCAGTATTAGAGGGTGGGAGAAGCTGGAGGGGTGGGTCCGGGTCGGTGTAAACAGCGACTCCTACAGTTCGGTCGGGGCGCCTGCTCAGCGCGGATAGGACCTGAGTGGGATAGTGTGATCCTTCCACACGCTACGCCCTCTCAGGGAGGATCCGCGCTGCCAGGTGAAAAGAAGCGGTTGATTGGCTGGACGTGTGTCGGAGGAAGCACGTGATAGCCTCCACTCTCCCAGACCGACTGTGGGGGGTAAGTGCGCAGCGACCAGGAAGGGGATTGGGAATTGGCATACGACTAACATTGGGATGGGAGAAAATCGGAGGAAAATGGAGGGGGAAAAAGATCAAAAAAAAAATAAGAAATTACTCGAAAGTCCTTGAATTTCATTGTGCAATGTCTGTGGGAACCCTGTGTGAGTGCGTGACTCTGTGACTGTGTGTGGAGGAAGTGCCTACGTGCCTGTGGGTCCTGCTGGGTCTCAGACTGGGTGTATCCTCACTGTTAGTGAGTGATAAGCGGGAAATCACTCTCCACAATCTCAGACGACAGAAAACCGTTTAACCAGAGGTGGTCAGCAGAGGAGCTTCTGCGGAACCGGAGGGGAGTGGTCGATGGGTGTTGATCTAATATCGCTTCTTGTTTTTTTATTTTTTTTATTATTTCTCTGTTTTTCTCCCCGTCCCAATTTAGTTGTTGTGCCAATTCCCCCCCTCCCCTACCTGGTTGTTGTTCGCATGTTCTCCTACGAGTCGGTACAAGGGCGTCCCGAGTCGATCGCACGCTTCCTCCGATACGTGCGGCGATAGCGAGTGACGTCTTTTCACTTGGCAGCGAGGACTCTCATTTGGTGAAGTGTAACGCGTGGGAGGGCACGCTATCTCCACCAAGTCCTGCCCCGCTGAGCAAGCGCCGAGACCTGACCTGTAGGGGTCGCTGTCCACAATGCCAGATTCCCACCCACCAGCTTCCCACCCCCTAATACTGCCAATTGTATTAGTATGAACGACCAGCCAAGCTGGTAGCAACGCCGAGAGCTGGGCCCGAACCCAGCATCTCCTGCGTTGGTGACGAGCGCAATCTCCGCTACGCCACCTGACCGCCCTGCTTCTCGTTTCTTGAACCAGACGTGCAAACTTCTCGTAAATAAAACTGACTGGTCACCACTAGGGGTGTAACGATGCGACCTCACAACGATTAATTTCAATTACGATTATTCAGGCAACGATTCAATGCATCATGAAATCTCTTCATTTGACCACGATTCGATACATTTTCTATTAATTGTCTATCAGTTAATTCCCCCAAAAAAAAATTAATACACAAATGTGGCTAGGGGAACTGATTCACTCAGCATGAATGGACTATAGGTCAATAAAAACAATACACACAAAAAAAAACATTAAAAAAAAAAAAAAAAAATTACATTACATTTAGATTATAATCGATTCTAACACATTAGAATCGATGCATTTCGATGCATCGTTACACCCCTACTGGTCACTGACTAATTGCAAACCAAAATAATGGGTAAGCAGCAGGATGTGGACTGAGTGTCAGAATAGCCTGTTTCGTCAGCAGTTGTTGCAAATTGTTAACTTTTTTATCCGACCCATACCAAACACAATGCACATAGGACCAACGGCACATACAGTTTAATATGTTACTCGATGGCCTTTGTGTCCTGGCACGGGGCTCTGGGGCCCTACAAAAAGAAGATGACACATGGCCTAATCGGTAAATCTAATCTAATCTAATCTAGCATCATCCTGGCGATGTGGTCCTTAGCATTGTCTTCGTTGGCGGGTTTTAGCCGGTTGATGCATGATTTACGTTTCCCTCCTCGAGATGCTCAAATATGTGTGCTCCAGGTTTAGACTAGATTAGATTACATTCAAATGTATTGTCATCATAAAGCACACGTACAGTACAAACCAAAATAAGTTTGTCATCCAACCAGAGTGCAAATGTAGCAGTAAAGTGCAATTAGTAATATACAATGTACAGGTGATTAAACTGGGTACAAAATATACAAATGAGTACTACTGAGTGTAGTGCTAATCAGATGTCTGTACAGAGTTGTAGTATAATATGTACAGTGGTACAGGTGTAAAGACTGTATGGTATAGTAGTCATACTGGCCAGCAGCGTAACTAGTAAGAGTAGGATATGTACAGATACAGGGGGCGACAGTGGCTCAGGAGGTAGAGCAGTGGTCTGGTAATCCGGAGGTTCGATTCCCGCTCCTCTCAGGCAGCGTGTCAAAGTGTCCTTGAGCAAGACACTTAGGCATAACAAAAAATATTGTTTGTTTCCTGTTGGTTGTCAGTTAAGGCCATGGGTAGGTAGGGAATTTATTTAATAATTTTTTTTTATTTTATTCTTTCCCACAGCGACTATGGATAGGGAATTTCTTTATTTAATTAAAATGTTCACAACTACATGGATGCATGTACTCTGCCAGCATGTTTAACATCCATAATACTAAAGGTTAATTTAAAAAAAAGAAAAATCATAAAATATATTGGGTCGCACCTAAATGGGCAGGGTCGGTCGGCAACCGGAAACAAACCATTATTTTTTTTAGGCCTTAACCCCTAATTGCTCCCGATGAGCAGGTTGGCACCTTGCATGGTTTCCTCTGCCGTCGGTGTGTGAGTGAATGGGTGAATGTGAGGAACATATTGTAAAGCACTTTGGATAAAAGCGCTATGTAAATTCACCATTTATATATACAGACCGGTGTGCGTGAATATTAAAGGCAACCAACTTGTGTTCAGCTTTTCGTTCAGCGTTTCTCTGATTGGCCACACGGCCAATCAATCAATCCACTAGCACACGCCCTTGCGGCAAGAGAGACGCTGCAGGCAGAAGCGCTGGTCGAACCAGCGGTGTTTTGTTGTGTGACTGTACTACAGCGGTGTTCTGTTGTGTGACTGTACTAAACTCTTCCACCACATGACCGACATTTGACATACAGTACACCTCCTATCTATGTTGGGATTATGTTTGGTCATGACAAAACAATAAAAATCGCTACTGTTAGTAAGCTGCCACCACCCACTTCAATGACAGAGCTCTCATATTTGCGAATGCATAAACTATATCTTAAATTATGGCGATGTGTCTAATATGGCTGTCGCAAAGTCATTGATAAGCGACAGCCATATTAGACACATAGCCATAATTTAAGATATAGTTTATGCATTCGCAAAATATGAGAGCGCTTGTCATTGAAGGGCTTCCTACAACGGAGCACGGCCGCTGCTGCTGCTGGAGCTGAACCGAGTCAAGCCGCGGGCGGCGCACGGAAGCCGGGGAAAAAACAACCGCGTCGCCCCGCTGGCTCTTCAGCAAGCAGCCTCCACAGCTCCAGTTAACCTAATTTATACCGTAATGAATCATTAAAAAATATACCGTTAACTGGAATATGTTGTTTCTTTACACATATGTTGGATTATGTAATTGGGTTGTCATGACAAAACAATAAAAATCGCTACTTTACATCAGGGTGAACGCTATTACACTGCCACCACCCACTTCAATGACAGAGCTCTCATATTTGCGAATGCATAAACTATATCTTAAAATTATGGCGATGTGTCTAATATGGCTGTCGCGAAGTCATTGATAAGCGACAGCCATATTAGACACATAGCCATAATTTAAGATATAGTTTATGCATTCGCAAAATATGAGAGCGCGCGTCATTGAAGGGCTTCGTTCTACAACGGAGCACGGTCGCTGCTGCTGGAGTTGGACCGAGTAGAGCCGGCGGCGGTGCACGGAAGCCGGGGACAAACCACTGCATCGCCCTGCTGACGTTAAAAACGCGAAATAACGTTACAGCTTACAGTTCCACACTGATGTACAGTGACACCCAGAGTTTCTAGTTACAGTAGTGACGCGCAAATCGAGATAGTCCTAACACTGTAACAGTGTTTATTATTAAGAGTCAGATAGTCCTAACAGTGTTTATAGTCCTAACACAGTGTTTGTTAGTAAGAGTCAGATAGTCCTAACAGTGTTTATTATTAAGAGTCAGATAGTCCTAACAGTGTTTATTATTAAGAGTCCTAACAGTGTTTATTATTAATTAACGTCATAAACGAACTACCAGATGTATTTTCTAGTTCAGTGCATTTCATAACTGTATGGGCTTTGTTTATACATGTACAGTGACGAGTGAATCTACCGTTGGTTGTTAAAAACGCGAAACATAATAATCAGTCAGCAGCGCTCCACTGCTACCGCAGCCCAACACAAGTGCGTTGGAACAGCAGCCCAACGGTACACAAGTTGGTTGCCCGCGCTGCCGCGCTTGCTCCTTGGATTTCATTTGGGACGTGGGACGGCTGCGCTTGCCTGCGCGTGGGGGCGCGGCCAATCAGAGAAAAGCCGAACACAAGTTGGTTGCCTTTAATATTCACGCGACTGGCGTGGATAGGTATGTGCACGTTACAAGACAGGAGGGTAATGGCTAGAAGGCATCCACGTTACAAGACAGGAGGGTAGTGGCTAGAAGGCATCCACGTTACAAGACAGGAGGGTAGTGGCTAGAAGGCATCCACGTTACAAGACAGGAGGGTAGTGGCTAGAAGGCATCCACGTTACAAGACAGGAGGGTAGTGGCTAGAAGGCATCCACGTTACAAGACAGGAGGGTAGTGGCTAGAAGGCATCCACGTTACAAGACAGGAGGGTAGTGGCTAGAAGGCATCCACGTTACAAGACAGGAGGGTAGTGGCTAGAAGGCATCCACGTTACAAGACAGGAGGGTAGTGGCTAGAAGGCATCCACGTTACAAGACAGGAGGGTAGTGGCTAGAAGGCATCCACGTTACAAGACAGGAGGGTAGTGGCTAGAAGGCATCCACGTTACAAGACAGGAGGGTAGTGGCTAGAAGGCATCCACGTTACAGCATGCTGCCCTTTTGAACTCTCTGAGTGCGGAGGAGGAAGAAGAAAGCGCTGCATTGTGGACTGAAGTCACTGTGAGCAACAGGAAGGAGGTCCACATCCTCTCTCCGTCTGCTCTGTACACACTAGGGCTGACCTCTATTAGTCGACTAATCGGCCGAAAGGAGCCGTAGTCGACTAGCCAACCTCTTAGTCGAAAAAAAAAAAAAAAAAATTATATATATATATTTTTTTATCATTCTTTCCAAAAGAAAAGAGGCCTAGAAGCGTGGCTAACGCTAATGGCACGCATACCAGAGGCTAACTGCCTACGAAAACAGGCACAGAGGCACTGAAAGAGGATTTCACCCATCTAATGAACACACTAGACTAGACAAATATCAAGATGTATCCATCAGTGGACCAATTGCATGCTTTTGCAGAGGACAAGAAGCCTTCCGTCGACTCCTTCAGACATTAAGCACCCCCCACAGCCCAAATGGAATAATAAAAAAAAAGAATAAATAAATAAAATGAAATATATATTTTTTAATATTATACTTATTATTATTATTTTTACCAATAGTCGACTAACGGCACATTTTGGGCAATCATAGTCGACCATCCAAATCCTTAGTCGGGGACAGCCCTACTCTGTACACACGATGGATCCTCTGTCGGAGAACAAAACGTCGGGCAGCTTTGTGCAGCGGAGTGTTTTTCACCCATTTAACCCTCATGTTGTGTTATGGAAGTGGCACCACTGACCGTTGTTTTAGTGGGTCAATGTTGACCCGGGGTCTAACTCAGTCCTGACCACTCAAAAGAAAGGAGTATCACTCAATATAGTTAATACTACATCCTAACTAACATTATATGCATTCATAACCATATAATCCCATTGTAATTTGATTGTATGGCCCCCGAGACACATCATGTCCCTTATTTTTAAGATGAAAATGAGGTTGTTCAATCATAATATACTAAATGTGAAACCCATAGATAATAATGTTTTCTGACTATAATAGAACAATATTAGAATATAACTTCTGAAAAAAAGTTTAGTATATTTATTATTATTTTATTTATTTATATTTAGTATTTTTATAGTATAGTTTTACCTTGCCGGGTCAAGAATGACCCTAACACCACAGTCGTACCTTTTTTTCTGCAGATACCTTCAGAATTTTCTAAATGGTGAAACATAGTTTTGCTTATATATGTGTTGTGGAGGAGATATCATAAAGCCTTGTTCTAATAAAATCAACTACATGGTAGTTATTACATATTATAACCTTGAAACGGGTCGCTGGAGACCCTGACACCACATAAGGGGTTAACCTAGGGATGCTCGATATTGGCTCCGATACCGATATATGCAGGGTTTCCCCCCAAAAAACGGAATAATTTCAGGTAATTAACATTACATATATATTGTTGTGGAATTAACACAACATTATGCATACTTTGACAATAAATAAAATCAGAATTTGTTCTTACTTGCTTGCCTGGGTAAATAAAGGTTATAGAAATGTAAAAAAAAATATATATATATATATTTTGAAAACCGATATTTTTCGATATCACATTTTAATGCCAATATCGGCAGATAATATCGGACATCCCTAGTTTAACCCCGTCTCCTCCCGGGTGTCCAGGTGCGACAGGTACTTCTACATCCGCCACCGGGGGGAGACGCGGGGCATAGGGGGCATCTTCTTCGACGACGTGGACTCTCCCAGCCAGGAGGAGGCGTTCGGCTTCGTCAGGAGCTGCGCCCGCACCGTGGTGCCGTGCTACCTGCCCATCGTCTACAAGCACCTCCACGACCCGTTCACCGCCGAGCAGAAGGCCTGGCAGCAGGTGCGACGAGGCAGGTGAGTGCCGCGCTGCTGGGAGGGGGACGCACACGTTCTAGACGTATATTCTATAAGTCACAATTTGGTTCAATTAAAGTTTTTATTCACACTATGGAGCTCTACTTCCCTTCGCCCCTTCCCGATGACTTGTAAGTCGCCTTGGATAAAAGCGTCAGCTAAATGACTAAATGTAAATGTACTTAAAAATTATATATATATACATTACACAGTTTGATTTAGCAAAAAAATACAAATGTATTTCAAAGTCTTCAACAAGGAAAACGAGGCTCAGAATGGATGTATGGAGGGAGCTGAACCCAAAAGGTTATGGATTACACATTATTACAAAAGGTTATGGATTACACACATTATTACAAAAAGGTATGGATTACAGACATTATTACAAAAGGTATGGATTACACACATTATTACAAAAGGTATGGATTACACATTATTACAAAAGGTATGGATTACACACATTATTACAAAAGGTATGGATTACACACTATTACAAAAGGTATGGATTACAGACATTATTACAAAAGGTTTATGGATTACACACTATTACAAAAAGTATGGATTACAGACATTATTACAAAAGGTATGGATTACACACATTATTACAAAAGGTTATGGATTACACACTATTACAAAAGGTATGGATTACACACATTATTACAAAAGGTATGGATTACACATTATTACAAAAGGTATGGATTACACACATTATTACAAAAGGTTATGGATTACACACTATTACAAAAGGTATGGATTACAGACATTATTACAAAAGGTATGGATTACACACATTATTACAAAAGGTATGGATTACACACATTATTACAAAAGGTATGGATTACACACATTATTACAAAAGGTTATGGATTACACACATTATTACAAAAGGTATGGATTACACACATTATTACAAAGGGTATGGATTACACATTATTACAAAAGGTTATGGATTACACACTATTACAAAAGGTATGGATTACACACATTATTACAAAAGGTTATGGATTAGGCGGTCAGGTGGCGTAGCGGAGATTGCGTTCGTCACCAACACCGGAGGCGCTGAAATCCAGCTCACAGCTCCGGCGTTGTCACCAGCTTGGCTGGCCGTTCACACTAATACAATTGGCAGTATTAGAGGGTGGGAGAAGCTGGAGGAGTGGGTCCGGGTCGTTGTAAACAGCGACTTCTACAGTTCGGTCGGGGCGCCTGCTCAGCGCGGATAGGATCTAAGGGGGGTAGTGTGATCCTTCCACACGTTACACCCTCTCAGTGAGAGTCCGCGCTGCCAGGTGAAAAGAAGCGGTTGATTGGCTGGACGTGTGTCGGAGGAAGCATGTGATAGCCTCCACTCTCCCAGACCGACTGTGGGGGGTAAGTGCGCAGCGACCAGGAAGGGGATTGGGAATTGGCATAACGACTAACATTGGGATGGGAGAAAATCGGAGGAAAAAGGAGGGGGGAAAAGATAAAAAAAATAATAATAATGGATTACACACATTATTACAAAAGGTTATGGATTACACACATTATTACAAAAGGTTATGGATTACACACATTATTACAAAAGGTATGGATTATTACAAAAGGTATGGATTACACACATTATTACAAAAGGTATGGATTACACACATTATTACAAAAGGTTATGATTACACACATTATTATTACAAAAGGTATGGATTACACACATTATTACAAAAGGTATGGATTACACATAGTGATGCACGATATATCGGCCGCCGATATAATATCGGCCGATATGGCCGTTTTTTTACACATCGGTATCGGTCCGATATCAAGATAGGGCCGATATTAAAAAAAAAAAAAAAAAAAATTATCTTTTTTTTCTTCTTTTTACATGTTTTGGCCTTAAATAGTTTCAAAATATCAGTCATTTCTGAAAATAAGTTACAAAAGTAAAAAAAATTATGCGTTTTGGAAAATAGCTCTTTATTTGATTATCATAAGAAAGTGTTTTCTATACAGAGATATCGGCATCGGTAAATATCGGTATCGGCCAGAACAGCAATATTAATATCGGTTATCGGTATCGGCCACAATTTTCACATCGGTGCATCACTAATTACACACATTATTACAAAAGGTATGGATTACACACATTATTACAAAAGGTTATGATTACACACATTATTATTACAAAAGGTATGGATTACACACATTATTACAAAAGGTTATGATTACACACATTATTATTACAAAAGGTATGGATTACACACATTATTACAAAAGGGTATGGATTAGACACATTATTCATCACCACTTAGTTTACTGAAGTTTCGACTACTAGATGATGTATAACAAAGATAAACACAGAATTAGGAATTATGACATCGGTATAATGGACCTCTCAGACCATATCCCTGTGTATACGACCTTGAATCAGAATAATAGAAAGAAAAACACCCTCTGGAGATGGAACTCAACTATTTAAAATTAACCAATGAAAGAAGAAGAAGAGTTGAAAAACTAAATTGAGATAGGCTACCTGACACAGAATGACAATGGAGAGGGGAACCCAACTGTGATATGGGATCATGCCAGTAAGGCAGTAATGAGAGGGAAGATTATAACTGAATCAGCATTTATCAAGAAGGCAAAACAGGAGAGACTCAAGAATCTGGAAAGAGAATATAAACAACTAGAATCAAAACATAAAGAATCAGGAGAGCCCAAGATGAAACGAGAACTAAAGGAAACAAAGGAGAACATTTATGGAATCCACACAAGAAATACAAAATAAATGTTATTCTTTAAACAAAGATACTATGAAGTGGGTAGAAAATCAGCCCAACTAAGAAAACAACAAGCAGAGACACCAGAACCAGACATTGAAATACCAGAACTAAATGAAATCAGGAAAAATTAAGAGGATATCCAAAGCAGTTTCAAGACTATATTCGCAACCAAATAAAGATAATGACATGAAGATAGAAATGAAGCTAATTAGCCCAATCACACAGGAAGAGCTAAATTCAGCTACAGGTAGATTGAAGCCTGGAAGTCTCCAGACGGTTCCCCTCCCAATGCTAGAAATCATTTAGAGAAACAAAGATAAATTACACTGTGACTTGATTGATTGATTGATTGATTGATTGATTGATTGATTGATTGACATTTTTATTAACAGATTGCAGAATGGGTACAATACAGTACGGCTCAATACACACAATTGTTAAGGGGATGCAGACCAGAGAAATACTTTCGTCTTGTTTACATCAGGGTCCCCCATTTTCAATTCATCGTAACATATATGACATACATGACATACAGATAGACAATACTGCTACATCTATACATTTATGACATACCAGATTTACAATTACAGTATTGTTTGTGATACAAAAATAGTCTAAAAAAGAGAGTATATACATTTGATGAAGAAACTGTACATTGGAGGAGGTTGGGTAGGTGGGGTGGGGGGGGGGGGTAACTGTACATTGGATTATCAACTAAACCTTACTTGGTCCCAACCCAAGAAGAGGGTCTCGTGTATTATTGGGTTAGGACATTTACTGTACATTGGAGGGGGTTGGGTTGGTTGGGACATTTACAGGGGCCAGTTTCGAATTGCAGTCTCCTGTAGGTGCTCTTTGAGAGTGGTTTTGAAAGTGGGTAGTGATTTACATTCCTTTACAGCTGTGGGTAGGGCGTTCCACATTGATGTGGCATAAATAAAGACCAATCAGTGTTTTAAATCAGGATTACAAACTGTTTACATCTATTGTAGCCAAGATCCTACCAGGGATTATCAATACGGACTAGACGGGCTTCATAACACAAAGACAGACGCAGGATAGTGTTAGAAGGACATGTTATGTGCATGTTATAAGTTATTATAACTTATAACACATACAGTTGGATGTTTCAAGATTCAAGAGGTTTATTTGTCACATACATACCAGGGCATACAGTGAAATGCGGGTGGCCATGCCCGCTTTGATTGTGCAATAATACTAAATAATAAGACATAATAAATAGGTAATAAAATATACATAAAATATGCATGATAAAATAGAGTCAGACATGCTAAAGTCCTGAGATAGTGAAATATGTTAGCTACGGATTAAGGCACTGGGTCCTATGTACACTACTATACACGATATACAGTTTTTACTCTATATCCTTATGCTATACTTGCTATTTCTAAACTATACCATACAAGAACCACATCAGTTATTTCCTTAAAGTGACCTTTATTATAACACATACAGGATAGTGTTAGAAGGACGTGTTATGTGCATGTTATAAGACACATACAGTTCGGAAAAGATTGAATCAATACTGATGGGGATAGATGCAGAAAAGTAATTCGACTCAGTTAGATGGAGATTTCTATACAAGATGTTACAAAGATTTGGATTCCACAAGATTATAATTATTACCATCAGTAAGGGTGAAGATTAATGGGGACCTATCAAAATCACTCATATTAGAAAGGGGTTCTCACCTTTAACTACAACCCCAATTTGACTAATTAAATTTAATAAAATATACATTTTCAATTAAATATTTAGAAATAAATATAACAATAGATTTGAAAAAGAATATCAGAAATTAACTATGAACTAGAATACACTCAATAAAAAATTTATGTATTACCAAGGTTACTGTATCTTTTCCAAACACTGCCTGTAGAGGTCACCGAGAAACTATTCAGAGTGGGATATGTTGGTATGTTATGGAACAGGTTGATGATGTATTGATATGTTAGGGGAACAGGTTGATGATGTATTGATATGTTAGGGAACAGGTTGATGATGTATTGATATGTTAGGTTAACAGGTTGATGATGTATTGATATGTTAGGGAACAGGTTGATGATGTATTGATATGTTAGGTTAACAGGTTGATGATGTATTGATATGTTATGGAACAGGTTGATGATGTATTGATATGTTAGGGAATAGGTTGACGGTGTATTGATATGTTAGGTTAACAGGTTGATGATGTATTGATATGTTAGGGAACAGGTTGATGATGTATTGATATGTTAGGTTAACAGGTTGATGATGTATTGATATGTTAGGTTAACAGGTTGATGATGTATTGATATGTTAGGGAACAGGTTGATGATGTATTGATATGTTAGGTTAACAGGTTGATGATGTATTGATATGTTAGGTTAACAGGTTGATGATGTATTGATATGTTAGGTTAACAGGTTGATGATGTATTGATATGTTAGGGAACAGGTTGATGATGTATCTGTGGGGATTAAGCACATTCCAGTTTTGTCCTCCTCCAGACCTTCAACTAAGTCCATTTATGAATAATTCATACCTAAACATACCTTCACGTGTTAAGATAAGATAAGATAAGATGATCCTTTATTAATCCCATTGGGGAAATTCGGGTGTCAAAGCAGCATGGGGGGGGGATACAGAGCTTCACAGTCCTATACAGTACTATAGATACAATATAAATACAAATACAATATACTTCCTGTTGTACTTCCACTAAAGCAGTATGTGTGTGTGTGTGTGACTGTGTGTTCTAGGTATGTGGAGTTCAACTTGGTGTACGACAGGGGAGTGAAGTTTGGCTTGGCCACCCCGGGCTCCAGGATCGAGAGCATTCTCATGTCCCTCCCCCTCACGGCCAGGTAAGCAAACACCAGGGTCACGGGCGGCAGTGATAGGAATCACTTGGCAGTCACCAGGTGTGTTGTAGTGCGGTAACCAAGGCCTCTCTGTGTCCCCAGGTGGGAGTATATGCACGAGCCTGCCAAAGGCTCCCAGGAGGCCGAGATACTGGAGGTGTTGAGGAACCCTGTGGACTGGCTCTGACGAGGCTGTTGCTGTGTTTACACGTCACCACGGAGACTGTGTCCAGGAGCATGGCGTCGTCTTTTCTTTTTAATGCTGTGTCCCGATTTGGCCGAATCGGAAGCAAACTTGCATCTCTGTTGTTTTTGTTGGCCAACATGAAACAAACTCACTTTGTAGTTATAGCTAAATGGACTAGTTTTACATTTGTTTTTATGGGTTGGTACTTTTTTCTTTTTTCCTTTCACCATCTGTCATATTATTGTTTGCATCACCTGAGCCTTGTTAACGTATCAGTTTTATTGACGCTGTAATTGTTGATAATGTTATGGCTTTCTTTCCGTGTTTGTTTGCGTCATTGATTATCGTCAGTTTAACTTAGCCAGGCTGGGACGTAGAACGCATCGACTTTGTGATCATGTCTTAAAGACTTGTTCTGTTTGAAGCTGCCACAGACCATTAGCTTCTACTATTTAAACAGAAAGGGAAGATATATATAAATGAACCACTCAGTCAGGTTTGTGCCATCAATTGATACAAAACTTTTAATAAATCTGGTTTTGATATTTGTATGCGTCTCTAGCCATACTATGATTTAGAAAGATATGTATAAATATAAAATAAATACTGAGAAACCTTTTAAAGGGGAACTACTTTTTTCCCCCTAATGGTCCAACAGTGTTTATTACATGACATTCATGACCAAATCTCTCTCAAAGCTAATTTTGGCATAATAACTAAACATTCTGTGGGTCCACAAAATCAGCCTTCCATCCATGATCTTGAGCAGCTCCTGACTTTATACTTTTGAGTTTTACTTCTCTGGTTTCTGGCTTCATGAGGGAATAGGTCACATTTTCAAAAATGTATTGAACTAACATAATTGGAATTCTTAATATGTATGGTATTCCCTTTTGACGTATCTCCAAGGCCAGACACAAACAGAAACCCTGTTAGAAGTTGCCTTTTCACATGCTAGTCAAACAATGTGGTCACAAATGCGTAGGGCTCCGTTTACCATCAGTTAATGAGTAATCTTTCTTTACATGTGCATTTTGTTCCACAGAAGCATTCAGTATTTTGAGACATTAAGAAAACGAAGCACATTTTAGTCCTTTTTATTACAAATTAATTCAAGCTTTAGCACATATTCAAGTTTTTTTTTTGTTTATATATACCGTATATATTTTTTAACAGATTCCATTGCATTTCATGTTATTCAAAAGGTTCAACATGGTTTGCTTTATAAGGCATTGTAAAAACAGAACTCCATAAGTAACAGTAGAACGACAAATGGCGACCTCTTCAGCAGACCCCAGGTAAGGTCAACGCAGGAGGAACGAGAGCTGAGGTTTACAGGCCAAGTCAAACAAAAAGAAACTCAGTGCTGAAAGTGTAGTGAACAGAATAAGAAATTCACAAGATGTATCAACAATATCCTGGTGTAGAGGACAATTAATATTAGGCAGATATATATATTTGTGTGTTTTGTAGAATGTGTGCAGGAGGAGTCTTGCATATTGAGATTATCATGGTCCTTTTTGACATCGACCGTCCTCATCAAGACAGTTTAAGCTTTTTTAACACAAAGTTCATTCATTCACTGCCTGGATTAGTATATCAATGCATTTCTATGCAGTTAAAAAAAAGAAAAATAGCACTCACTAAAAACCCTCACACATACATACCATATATACATATTTATACATTTACACATGCTTAACATTGACTCTGTCCATAGTGATAATTAATACTGCATGTTTTCCCGTCATGAGAGGAATGGGGGCTTAATCCCCTGCTCGCCCCCCCTTCTGTCCCACAGTGGGTCACCTGTCACTCAATGGCCCACACCAACTAGGCTCCCGCCCCGTTCGTATCCACCACCTTAAAAAAAAGGAGATCTCGCCTCATTTTTGATAAGGTGCAAGAATCACATCACAAGATCTCCATATGAAGACACAAGTCACACTTGCACCTGGATATAGTATCCGAAGAGGTTCCAAATGCTCCGCCCCCCCCCGTTCTCCTATGGCAAAACATCACTTGAGCTGATCTAATTGCATTAGATCAGTGATTCCTTTGTGGAGAGAGAGAGAACGGGGCAAAAGGATGCGTATAGGGATGTTCGATATTGGCTTTCTTACCGATATCCGATATAGTCCAACTCTTAATTTCCGATACCGATATATGCAGGGTCCCCCCCCCCCCCCCAAAAAAAACGGAATAATTTCAGGTAATTAACATTACATATCTCTTGTCGTGGAATTAACACAACATTGTGCATACTTTTGACAATAAATAAAAATAAGAATGTTCTTACTTGCTTGCCTGGGTAAATAAAATGTAAAAAAAATTAAAGATTATTTAAAAAAAAATTGAAAACCGATACCGATAATTTCCGATGTTACATTTTAATGCCAATATCGGTAGGCCGATAATATCGGACATCCCGAGACGCGTATTCACAGTATTCAAAAACAGGGCCAGAGTAAATGTCACACCCGCTGCGATTATGCACAGCGGGAAGAGTTTTAACCATCAACAAACAAACAACGCTGGGTTATACGAGACACTCGTGCAGAGAGCCTGTGACCGCCTAACACGTAACATATAGTCCAACAGACGGGACACACATGACACAAAGACATATTTCAGCATTCCTATCAAACAGAATTAAGCTTCTTTACATTTCCTAGAACTCAAAACACATTTGGGGGAAATAATAATTCTATACATTAGAATCACTTCCCTCTCGTATGGCGATCGGCAACTTTTTTTTCATTTTTTTTTTTCATCTTCTATTACATCACATGCATCCGTTACGCCTTCTTCTGGAGTTAGAATGACCTTCTACAGTATGACGGTATGGAAGCGACGCAGGTCTCGAACTGTGTTTTGGTATCGCTGGCTCCGTCTTCCGTTGCCATGACTACCTCCTCGACGAGTAGTTAGTGCAAGTTTCCAACAGCGCTGGATCCAGTATCATCTCCATTAGTCCATTAACCATACACAGTTAGGGGGGGGCGGGGGTGTTTTGGAAGAGAGTCAAGGTAGGGGCTGGTGATGTCAGAATGATGTCATTCCTAATGTTAAAGAGGAAGTCTTAATGGTAGGTTAGGGCATTTGTTGTGGCGGTGGTGGTGATTAAAAAATGTAAACAGAAACGATGCAGTGGCTTCACTTCCCCTGCGGGCCCATGTGGCTTCACTTCCCCTGCGGGCCCATGTGGCTTCACTTCCCCTGCGGGCCCATGTGGCTTCACTTCCCCTGCGGGCCCATGTGGACCCTGGTGGTGCTGGTGTCACTTCCCCTGCGGGGGGCCCATGTGGACACTGGTGGTGCTGGTGTCCACGATGTCCTCGTACTGCGGGGGAGGGTCCGTCTCCACATGGACGTCCGCGTGGCCCACGGCCTCCTCGTAGGACGGCGGCGGGTCTCCAGCGCCGCCCCTCCCCCCCGACGTGAGCTCGGAGGAGCCCGGGTAGGCGGGGCTACTGTGCGCGCTGAGCTCAGAGTGGTCGTGGTGGTGGTGCTGGTGGTACTCCCTCCCCCACTGGTCCATGGAGACCACCGAGAGGCCGGGGTCGTGGTGGTGGTGGTGCGAGCGGGCGAGGCCGGGGCTGCCGCCGCTGCGCTCCGAGCGCTTGCGGGAGTGGCAGCGCCAGACGGTGATGGCCACGGCGGCGACGAGCAGCACGCCCAGCAGCAGCGGCAGGATCAGGTAGAGGGAGTGGACGCCGCCCACCACCGCCTCCAGCCCCCCCGTCGGGCTGCTCTCCCTCACGTACTCATCCCAGAAGCGCCTCTGCATCCAAATCGGGAGGAAAGAAACCAGAGTAAGAGAGCAGAAATACCACAATAAAACTCAACAATCTATAACAATCCCCCCTACCTCTGCTGTTAAGGACATAAATCGTGATTTTTGTATTTATGTATTGTGAAGTGTCACAGCCAACTAGTGACACTGGTTATTATGACATCCTGTTCTTATGTTTATTATATATGATTATGAGGAATGTCTGTATATTCTTCCTCCCACTTGTGTAAAAAATATATCTGTTTTAAATCTAGGCATACGTTACTGTATGCGCCTAGATGTGATAGGTATGTATATATATATCTGTATATATATATATAAGCGTATAAGACTATTCATGCAGGAAGTGTATTCATGTATTGTACACTACACAGGCCATTCTCTTCCATCAATACTGCAGGGCCTTTTCCTAGAATGTGTAGTAAAGGAGTTAACGATAAGAATGTGGCCTTGGAGACCGCTCCGACCAAGAGGAGCCTGCAGAGTTAACCCTTGCAGTGAGGAAGCAGAGCAGACATGCATACATGTTTAAATGACGTAATGGGGTTTTTCCCAGAAGAAAGTAATCTGTTACTTCTCCAGTAGATGTAACGACTAGAAGGGGAGGAGTCCATCCTTACTATGTGTGTTATACGTTGATTGGCTAGTGGAATGACATAGCTGTGACATCACTGTTTTTGGACCAATGGCAAAGAGGTCCTGATATGATATAAAAATGACTGCTCCAACTTCGAGAGCTCAGATTTTCAGATTTTGCTTGCAGACACTTTCTTCTAGCGGCCGATACCGTAAGGAACGGAATCGGTCTATTTTTCAAAGTGGAGTCCCCCGGACAAAGCTTTGTTTTTTAGCTCATTTGCTCTTTTGCTCAAAATGACAAAGAGAGTTTTTTGCTATGAGACAGATTTTGATTTAGATTTTTCCATTTGTTACTTTAGAAGACAAGATGCAGGATTTTGCTTGCACGACACCAGCCGTGTCAGGCTATTGCGATCTTAGAGATGAGATGTTTTGTATTATATAATCTTTTAAACTGTAAGGGACATATCCAATACAGTCCTTTTTTGTAACTTCATTGAAATAAAGATTACTTTTTTCTAATTATCCATTGAATCCTTGGACTGATTTCTGCCAGCAATGTGCCACGATGCCGGCCGCCGCCCTGATTTCCTATTGAAGGTGACTATAATGTACTGACAGCATGTAATACAGATTGAATCAATTGACTGGTTAATGTTTTGCAGCTAAAAAATTATATATTATATATATATGTTATTAACAGGCCTTTCCTCACAAATGAGGACGTGATGATGGTGGTGGTGGTGACGTAAGATCATCAGGCTTCCAGAGAAGCAGCCTAACAGGCATTACATAAAATGATGATATTGATGATAACAATGATAATATTGTTATTATAGGCAATGAGAGTTCTCCTAGACATACATTCGGTTTATTACAAACAAGAAGAGGTTAACAACTCTTCTATGCTTACATTTCATATCAACTGGATATAACTAGACCAGTGACTATGAAGTAAACTAGACAGAAATAGTAATTGACTCGAGAACTTGGCGAGTTTAGCACCTCGCTGGGGGATATCGAGCGGCCACAGGCTTCTATCTCGAGTAGGTGATTGAGATAGATAGAGACTGCCTGTAGCTCTTAACATGTATCTATGTATTTAACTGCATGTACTGTAGTATGCAAGTGATGTTCTATGTTGGAATAATGTTATATGCACTGAAAACTAATTCCACCAGCCTGGCTGTGTGGTCAATGGGGGTGTAACTAACGATGCATCGATTAATCTTAATGCATCGATTCTAATGTGTTCGATTCGATGCATCGATTTGAATATGTTAGAATCAAAATTAATCGAAATATATAAAAAAAAAAGTATGTTTTTCTTTTTGTGTATTGTTTTTTTTTTTTATGTTTTTTGTGTGTGTGTGTATTGTTTTTATTGACCTATAGTCCATTCATGCTGAGTGAATCAGTTCCCCCAGCCACATTTGTGTATTCAGATTTTTTGGGGGAATTAACTGATAGAAAATGTCGTGGTCAAATGAAGAGATCTCATGATGCATTGAATCGTTGCCTGAAGAATCGTAATCGAATGGAATCGTTGCGAGGTCGAATCGTTACACCCCTAGTGGTCATCAAAGAATTACCGGTAATCTAAAACAAACTACATTTCACAGCACAATAAATGTTTCTATAAAGGCTGTGTGACTCACTGTCCACCCGATGAATACTTTGTTATTTGCAACACAATAGCAGTGGAGGACAATAACACCCAAACCACCGCCATCCACATGACTGTGCGCGTGCCCATCTGCGTGACTGTGCTCTCCAGCCCTCCCTCCCGATAGTTTAACAATCAGCCTCCGTCTCCCTCCCTCCCTCCACTCAGCCGCTCTTCCTGTCGATAACAATCACTAACTTCCTGGAAAACAGCCACATTCCAGAAACGCACTGGGAGTAGGATTCCTGCGCTGGACCGAAAAACACTGTAGTTGAGCCGTGTGTGTTTTCAGGTGAATGCATTAGTGGTGGGGGAAAAATCGATACGTAGTAGTATCGCGATACTTTGCGTGGCGATACTGTATCGATACAGGGACGCCAAGTATCGATATTTTATTATTCATAAAAAATATATATATATTTTTTTTGTATAAGGAAGTTGCATTGTTAATTTCAACACCTGTAATAGTACAGTAGTCCACACACACACATGTGCATTCAGTTAAGTTGGAATATGACTGTAATACAAACAGTTCAGTTTGTCAGGTACATGCAACACAGATTACAGTTTACATCCGTCTGCTTGAGAAAATACCATTTTCTGCAATAAAAATTATTTAAGTGAGATGAACAGACTGAACTTTATTTTATTAGATAAAACATGTTGACAGTTTTACTTTGCAGTTGAAAAAAGGTAATAAATGAAATTTGATAAAAATAAATTGAAAATGTTCGCAATACTCAGCGTATCGCGATATATTTAGTGCGATACTATCGTATCGTGACGCAAGTATCGCGATAGTATCGTATCGTGAGGTCTCTGGCGATTCCCACCCCTAGAATGCATGAGGTGTGGCGGATGTTTTAACCCCATCAGGTGGACGTTTGTTTAACTTGTTAGACCTTACTTGAAGGTCTGGAGGAGGACAAAACTGGAATGCACTCAATCCCCACAGATACATCATCAACCTGTTAACCTAACATATCAATACATCATCAACCTGTTAACCTAACATATCAATACATTGTTCAACCTGTTAACCTAACATATCAATACATCATCAACCTGTTAACCTAACATATCAATACATCAGCAACCTGTTAACCTAACATATCAATACATCATCAACCTGTTAACCTAACAGGTTGAACGATATATTGATATGTTAGGTTAACAGGTTGAACAATGTATTGATATGTTAGGTTAACAGGTTGATGATGTATTGATATGTTAGGTTAACAGGTTGAACAATGTATTGATATGTTAGGTTAACAGGTTGATGATGTATTGATATGTTAGGTTAACAGGTTGATGATGTATTGAATTGATATGTTAGGTTAACAGGTCAAACAATGTATTGATATGTTAGGTTAACTGTACATATCAATACATCAACCTGTTAACGTAACATATCAATGCATTGTTCAACCTGTTAACCTAACTAGGGATGGCACAATACCACTTTTTAAAGTCCGATACCACAGCCTCGAGTATCTGCCGATACCCATCCGATAATGCCCCCCCCCCCCCCCCCCCCATAGCTGTCAACATTGGGATTAGAAAAAAATTGATATTTCGCCCCGCCCCCTTTACCCCGGCCCGCCCCCTCCCAATGTAGTCTCCTCCCCCTCGTATGTATATTATTATATATTGTCGGCAGTGCGCAGCCGTGGAATCGCGAGGCCATAGATTTAGAATAGATAGAAAGGGCACATTGTGGTGTATCATAATTAATTTGTTGAATACAAGGATTTTTATAACGTTGACACAAATTAAAGAATATTTACACTAAGTTCTCTTTTACCTCTTATTTAATTCATTAATTAATTTAATTGTAGGCACTGTTTATATTGTACATAGGCCTGTGTGTTGTATATTGTGTCCTATGTTACTTTTGTGTTTATTGTCTCTTTCTATATATACACCGTGGGAAGGGGGGCACGTAATAAAAAAATTCTGTATGTCTTGCACAAATTGGAAAATGACAAAGTTGACTTTGACTTTTAACATCTGTCTATAGTGTCAGACACTAATTGTAATGTTATAAAAACAGATACTGCTGTAATATAAAGTGAAATTCTACCATGCCTCAATGTATCAACTTTAAACATACACTAAATGTTAATGTTAGAAATGTTAATTTCCATTATTTCCACCATGTGCAACATTTCCTAAGAACAGCAATGTCAGGGCAGAGAAGTTGAATATAGTGGCCTTTGTGGCAGGAGTAGTGAATGCAACAGCGATGGTTAGCGGTAGAACAGAACGGATAAAGTTAATAGTTAAAGCAGCAGTACAACACATGGGTATGAAGGGGTTGGTATGGCAGGAAGTAGTAAGTGAGTTAGAGAAGGGGGTTGTGGGTGATCAAGTAAGAGAGTTAGAGAAGGGGCCGGGGGGTGTGAGTGATCAGGTAAGAGAGTTAGAGAAGGGGGGTGTGAGTGATCAGGTAAGAGAGAAGGGGGGTGTGAGTGATCGAGAAGTCCAGAGTCAGGCAACAGGAGGCGAAGCGTGTCTCACGGAGGGGGACTCAGTCAGGAGGAAGCAGCATTAGCTGCACTCCAGGATGGTGAACGCAGAATGGACATTGTAGGAGGTAAAGGGGTCCAGAAGATGGCGGTATTGCAACGTTAAGACCACATCAAGCTAGAGGAGGTGGTGGTAATGCACCAAGAAGGATGTGCCAACCGCCAATAAAGAAGAAGAAGAAGAAGAAGAAGAAGAAGAAGAAGAAGAAGAAGAAGAAGAAGAAGAAGAAGAAGAAGAAGAAGAAGAAGAAGAAGAAGAAGAAGAAGAAGAAGAAGAAGAAGAAGAAGAAGAAGAAGAAGAAGAAGAAGAAGAAGAAGAAGAAGAAGAAGAAGAAGAAGAAGAAGAAGAAGAAGAAGAAGAAGAAGAAGAAGAAGAAGAAGAAGAAGAAGAAGAAGAAGAAGAAGAAGAAGAAGAAGAAGAAGATTCTCTGCCTTTTGTAGGTAGATCGTCCTTTATCCGGTCGCTCTTCTTCTTCTTCGGATCGCAACCGTCTTCCGGTCTGACTTCCTGTGCCAACTTTCTAATCTACACTGCTGCCACCTGTCGTCACGGAGGGGAATTGCAAGTGATGTTCCCGGGAAGAACGGGATGGTTGACAGCTATGCTATACAGCTATAATAAGTTAAGACTACAACGATTTCATGACGGCTTCCTGTCCTCGTGTCTAAACCGTCCGTTTTCCGGTGCAATGCGCAGAGATTTTTAAATCATTGCTAAACAAACGTAGTGCTGAAAATATACACTTTGACTGCCGTTTTGATAGCGTTAGGGTCTTTACTCTTGGCTACATTTGAAAAAGAAACACAACATCACTTAATACGGACTGTATTGATCCATTTGTGACGTGAAATAAATGACGTGAAACTCAAAACGGGCTTAACTCCAGGCTCTTCCACCTAATATCAAGTTAGCTTATATCAACTCCAGATCGTCAGTCGTGAAACTCAAGGTTTTCCAAGCATTTAGAACTAAACTCGCCCCCCACTTGCTTCTTGTACTTATTTGGGATAGCCGTGTCGGAGATAAAATGCCGGTTTGGCAACATGAAGTGAGGCTAAGAGTCAGAAACCTACATTTTCAACAACAGAAAGGGGCTGGTCGTTCAGCACAATAAATGTGGTTATTTTCGCGGTTATCAGCTTTGCTTTGTTACCGTCTGCAGCCAGGGAGTTTCTCGCGCTTCTGAATGGTTTCCAGCTATGCTAGCTGCTGGGGCAAAACGTTTCATCTTGGCATTCGTTGCACGTTTGAACTCTCGTCTCCATGATGAATCTGCACGTGTTTAAGTTTGTGGTGTTGAAGTTTCCAGTGTTGCCGCCACCCCTAGAAAAACTTCCGTTGCAGATATTACACCTTTTTCTTCTTTGTGCTTGAGATACAAGTCATTTTCTGAAGAAGGTGTGTTCACACAGAAACGTCATGATTTCAGGCTGCCAATACATTTGAAAAACCTGGAGTGCGTGCCTGGACTCGTTTCCCTATTTTTTGTGTATAGTATCAGAGGTTACAGCACCCAGTGTCAAGTTAAGTGAGGTGAGCGCGTTCTACTACTTTTTTTTCTCTTCTTTGAGCTTAAAATAACTCCACACAGCTGACATGATCGTGGCGTGCTGCTAACAAGTTGACTCACGTTTAGCTAACGCTAACGTTGCTACTACTGTTCATGTGACACCGCTTGCTTTACGGCATGTAATCGGATGGGAAAATACTTCCCGATATCCAATCCTATGAATTTGGCCAGTATCGGAGCCATCCCTAAACCCAACATATCGTTCAACCCGTTAACCTAACATAAGAAATCCAGAACTCCATATATTCCAATAACCAGTCGAGTGGTCAGTTCTCTGGCATGTGTGGCGTGTGTGTGGGATGTGTGTGTGGGCGTGTGTGTGTGTGGCCTAATGGTTAGAGAAGCAGGTTTGTGACCGGAAGGTCGCTGGTTCGATCCCCCGGACCGGCAGGAAAAGAATCTGGGCTGGGGAAGAAGTGAATTAATAACTAAATTAATAAATTAATAACTCTCCTATCCTCTTAACACCAACCGCTGAAGTGTCCTTGAGCAAGGCACTTAATCCCCAACTGCTCCAGTGGATGTGCTCAGTGGCCAACGGTGTCAGACTGTGGTTGTACTGGGCAGCTCCCAGGTGTCAGACTGTGGTTGTACTGGGCAGCTCCCAGGTGTCAGACTGTGGTTGTACTGGGCAGCTCCCAGGTGTCAGACTGTGGTTGTACTGGGCAGCTCCCAGGTGTCAGACTGTGGTTGTACTGGGCAGCTCCCAGGTGTCAGACTGTGGTTGTACTGGGCAGCTCCCAGGTGTCAGACTGTGGTTGTACTGGACAGCTCCCAGGCGTGAATGGAACTGTGTGAATGTGAAGCAGGGCGTAGCTGAAAAAGAGCATCTGTGCTCAGAGAACCTACCCTGGGTAAATAAAGGTTAATAAATTTTTTTATTTTTTTTGTCTGGCGTGTGTGTGTGTGGCCGGCATGTGCGTGTGTCCTCTCACAGTCTTCTCGTCGTTCTCGAAGGCCTCCCTCGCCTCCTCGTAGGTGCAGATCTCCTCCCTGCACTCCCTCTGGATGTTGCCCTGCTTCATCTCCTCCAGCAGGAAGTTGGCCCTGCGCAGCCGACGCAGCACCGAGTGGGCCACGTCTGCCGGCAGGAACACTGGGAGGGGGAGAGAGGGAGAGAGAGAGAGAGAGAGAGAGGGAGGGGGAGAGAGAGAGAGAGAGAGAGAGAGGGAGAGAGAGAGGGAGGGAGAGAACGGGGGAGTGAGGGAGAGGGAGAGAGAGAGAGAGAGAGAGAGAGAGGAGAGAGAGAGAGGGAGAGAGAGAGGGGGAGAGAGAGAGAGGGAGAGAGAGAGAACGGGGGAGTGAGATTATGAGAGTCACAGCGGGGTGGAGGAAGCCATGAGGGAGGGAGGGCAAATTAAGCAAAATTAAAGAATAGAATGAAAGAGGAGAGGGGGAGGGGGGGGGAAACAGAGGAGAGAGAGAGGCAGAGGAGGGGGGAAACGGAGGAGAGAGAGGAGGGGGAAATGGAGAGAGAGGCAGAGGAGGGAGGGAAACGGAGGAGAGAGAGAGGAGGGGGAAATGGAGAGAGAGAGGCAGAGGAGGGAGGGAAACGGAGGAGAGAGAGAGGAGGGGGGAAACAGAGGAGAGAGAGGTGGAGGGGGAACAGAGGAGAGAGAGAGGCAGAGGAGGGGGGGTGAACAGAGAGAGAGAGGCAGAGGAGGGGGGAAACGGAGGAGAGGGGCAGATAACAGAGGAGAGAGAGGTGGAGGGGGACGACGACAGAGAGAGAGAGGCAGAGGAGGGGAAACGGAGGAGAAAGGCAGAGAACAGAGGAGAGAGGTGGAGGGGGAACAGGAGAGAGAAAAGAGGGGGCGTAGGAGTGTGAGAGAGAGAGAGAGGAGTGGGGGGAACAGAGGAGAGAGGGGGGAGAGGAGAAATGTGAGAGAGAGATGCCGGGAAAGAAGAAGAAAGAAAGTGTGAGAGAGAGATTGATACAAAGCCAATAGAAGTAGAACTGACTGCTGCCCACTAACTGCATTTCTGCATAAAACAAAAGCTCCTTTGATTTACTCGTCGATCCCTGTGCAGCATAGGAGAGGAGAGGGGGGGGCAGGAGAGGAGAGGAGAGGGCAGGAGAGGAGAGGAGAGGAGAGGGGAGGAGGCAGGAGAGGAGAGGGCAGGAGAGGAGAGGAGAGGGCAGGAGAGGAGAGGAGGGGGCAGGAGGCAGGAGAGGAGAGGGCAGGAGAGGAGAGGGCAGGAGAGGAGAGGGCAGGAGAGGAGAGGAGGGGGCAGGAGGCAGGAGAGGAGAGGGCAGGAGAGGAGAGGGCAGGAGAGGAGAGGGCAGGAGAGGAGAGGAGATGAGGAGAGGGAAGGAGAGGGCAGGAGAGGAGAGGAGATGAGGAGAGGGAAGGAGAGGAGAGGGCAGGTGAGGAGAGGAGAGGGCAGGAGAGGAGAGGAGAGGGGAGGTGAGGAGAGGAGAGGAGAGGAGAGGAGAGGAGAGGAGAGGAGAGGAGGAGAGGAGAGGGCAGGAGAGGAGAGGAGAGGGCAGGTGAGGAGAGGAGAGGAGAGGAGAGGAGAGGAGAGGAGAGGAGAGGAGAGGAGAGGAGAGGGCAGGTGAGGAGAGGAGAGGAGAGGAGAGGAGAGGAGAGGAGAGGAGAGGAGAGGAGAGGCAGGAGAGCGAGAGGGCAGGAGAGGGGAGGGCAGGTGAGGGGAGGAGAGGAGAGGGGAGGGCAGGAGAGGGGAGGGCAGGTGAGGGGAGGAGAGGGGAGGGGAGGGCAGGAGAGGAGAGGAGAGGGCAGGAGAGGGGAGGGCAGGTGAGGGGAGGAGAGGAGAGGGGAGGGGAGGGCAGGAGAGGAGAGGAGAGGGCAGGAGAGGGGAGGGCAGGTGAGGGGAGGAGAGGAGAGGAGAGGGGAGGGGAGGGCAGGAGAGGAGAGGGCAGGAGAGGGGAGGGCAGGTGAGGGGAGGAGAGGAGAGGGGAGGGGAGGGCAGGAGAGGAGAGGGCAGGAGAGGGGAGGGCAGGTGAGGGGAGGAGAGGGGAGGGCAGGAGAGGAGAGGAGAGGAGAGGGCAGGAGAGGAGAGGAGAGGAGAGGAGAGGGCAGGGCAGGAGAGGGCAGGAGAGGAGAGGGGAGGAGAGTGAAGAGGGATGAACAGAGCAGCCCTGTGTTTCACGCGTCCAGGAGGCGTGTAGTCTTTTACCAACGGAGTTGCAGTTTTCCGCGATCCGATTGGCCACTGACGTTTCTCTCAGCGCCAATCGCGTGACGCCTAGTTCTTCCATCACTGGTTAAGCTTGGCGACTCTAACCTTAACCAACTTCGAAAGAGTCGCCAAGCTTAACCAGTGATAGAACTAGGCGTTAGCTAGCTAGCAGGCTGTTAAGAGGCAGAAATAGGCGTAACGCGATTGGCGCAGAGAGAAACGACAGTGGCCATTCAGATCGCGGAACCCGAACGCGGAACTGCAACGCCGTTGGTAAAAGACTCCACGCGTCCAGGAGAGGATAAGAGCACAGGGAGGACCAACACTTCAACACACCACAGGAATGTCTGATTAGAACAGTGCAGGCCCCTATGTAGCTTACAGACATGTTCCAAAACAATGCCGAAACTTGCATTAAAAACATTAGAATGGCCTTGGGGGGACATTTATTTATTTTTTTAACTCAAGTTCATGTGGATTTGTGACTGCAGGGTAACATCAGTAAACACGTTAGAGGAAACTTACCACTCCCCATGTTTCCCGCGGGTCTGTTTGGTGTGGCTTATCTGTAGAAACCGACATGTACAGATGAGGTCAATAATGTACACTGTACAGTTAGAACACAACGTAACAAGCTATTAATACAATTAAACGGATGAAGCCACAATTCCAGCTCTCGCTGTTCCTTGTTCCCCCCCTGTACAAAATGATTTTAATCTCCTAAAAACCGACTGTAATGACAGTAGCCCCTTTTCCGGGGCCGGTCATTGATACGAGGCTCGCTGCTTAATCCTACAATTATATTACACCTCAAAGCCGGGTGTTTAAAAAACGGAAATAGCAATAGTCAACACACGGGCGATGTGCTGTGAGCAGCAGGTGTCCGTGAAGAAGTGGCCGACTGACCCCAATGGCTGCCGGAGATGACCAGGGCTACAGGAATGTTAGAGCAACACGAGTCGGACCCAAAATAGCGCAGCAGCAGAAGAATAAAATGACACAAACAAACAAAGAGCCGCGCCACCCGTTAACCCTTTCACTGCCGCACTACCAAACCGGTTAACCCTTTCACTGCGACAACACACAGAAGGTTAACCCTTTCACTGCCACACGACAGCCGGTTAACCCTTTCACTACCACACACAGAAGGTTAACCCTTCACTACCACACTACAGAAGGTTAACCCTTTTCACTACCACACAACAGCTGGTTAACCCTATCATTGCCACACAACAGCCTGTTAACCCTTTCACTGCCACATGACAGAAGGTTAACCCTTTCACTACAGAAGGTTAACCCTTTCACTGCCACACTACAGCAGGTTAACCCTTCACTACCACACTACAGAAGGTTAAGCTTTCACTATCACACTACAGAAGGTTAACCCTTTCACTACCACACTACAGAAGGTTAACCCTTTCACTACCACACTACAGAAGGTTAACCCTTTCACTACCACACAACAGCCTGTTAACCTTCTGTAGTGTGGTAGTGAAAGGGTTAACCTTCTGTAGTGTGGCAGTGAAAGGGTTTAGAGGCAGAGAGACGGGATAGCAGGCAGCAGCAGCACCTATAGCTAATAATAACGGCGGTTAGCATCCATAGTTTACGCTGCTGTGCCAAATCATAACACTTAAATAATGGTAGTAGGTCTGATTTGGCGACACGGGGAGAGATCTGCTGACAAGCTGAATGATTTGTAGATCAGTGCAGCTGGCTGCTGTTCTCCTGCTGCCTACGTGATTCTAGCAAATGTCGTCAGAAATGTACACAAGAGCATCGGAAATAGATGGAACTAGAATGTCCCGAACGCGTATTCTTCGTATATTACCCCACTTGACAAGATAGGAATTATTAACTTTATTTACCTGTTTTGTTTTTGCCCAAATGCGCCCGAAACAACAACGCTCCCGTCCGTGTGTCGCCTCCGATATATCCAGAATGTGGCTCCACTACGCACGCGCACACTTAACGTGTTTGTGTGGTGGGCCCGCTGGTCCAATTAAAGGGACAGTCTGGGGAATTCACGTCCGCCCACCGTCACCATACACACAGGGTCACTTCTTCTTCTCCTTCTTCTTCGTGTGATTTCCGGCAGACTAGACACCTTTCGGCGTATTGCTGCCTAACTGTTCGATCTTCTCACAAATTCTCTTCTCCTTCTACTCTACCGCCATCTACTGGAATCCTTCATCCCCCACATTGTCCAATGGCGTGCAGCTAACGCTGCTTCCTCCCGACTGATTCCCCCTCCGCGATACATGCTTCGCCTCCCGTGGCCTGACTCTGAACTACTCGCTCACTCACACCCCCCTTCTCTAACGCTACTTGATCAGCCACCCTCTGTAACTCCCTCATAACATCCTCCACTGTCAACCCCTTCATACCCAAGTGTCCCACTGCTGCTTGAACTATCAACTTGGTCCTATCTGTCCTACCGCTAACCGTCGCTGTTGTAATCACTACTCCTGCCACAAAGGCCACCATATCCAACTTCTCCCTAAACACCCTTTCCTTCTCCTCCTGAACTTCCTCTACTGTCAGCTGCCCTTTCCTAAAACCCTGTTCCCTATCTTGCTTTCCCTGATCCTCCTGCACATTCCTTACTGCCAACTGCCCTTCCCTAAACCCCTGACCCTTGTCTTGCTGTCCCTGTCCTACCTTCCTAGCTGCTTCCGCATATGAAATCCTACCTTCCCTTCTCACCTGCTGGACCACTACCTCCCGTTTCACCGCCTCACAACCCCAATACCCTACACTATGCTTCCCACCACAACTACAACACCTCGGCTCCACTCCCTGTTCACACTCCCCATACTTATGCTCCCCACTACACCTACCACATCTCTGTCCCTTCCTACACCACTTAGCTATATGTCCAAACTCCTGGCACCTGTAACACCTCAACGGATTCGGCACAAACTCCCTAACCCTATATGCCAAAAACCCTAAAAATACCACTTTCGGACTAACCTCACCCTCAAACTGAACGACTATTGTCCCCGTCTCCTCCTTCTCTGCCCCTCTCTTCATCCTCTCTACACTCTTAACTTTCCCATTACGTTCGTCACTCCTCAAATCTCCTAACAGCTGATCCATACTAACCTTAATTGGAATTCCACCAATCACCCCCTTGCAACCACCATCCCTTTTCTCCCCTACTATCGCTACTTCACGGATAACCACGTTGCCAATGCTCTTCATTTCCCTTGCCCTCTCTACCTGCACTACACTTACACACCCTATAAACAAGTTCCCATCCCCCAACACCTTTCCGTACCTTACCTCACCTAACTGCGCTTTAATGAGCTTTGACAGCTGTCTCGGCTCTATATCCCTAACTCCGTCTTCCCCCTCAAATCACACCACTACATTCAACCCTACAAAACCCTGTCCTCTGCCCTCATCCTCTGACCCACTCAAGCTATCTCCCCTCTCTTTCTTCCTCTTACTCCCCTTCCCCTCCCTTTCCCTACTCTTCTTCACCACCTCTTTCCACTCTTCTCCCCCACTCTCTTCCCCACTACACTCCATACTGGTCCCACCCGTCCCCTTCCCTTCGTCATGGCCATTCTTATCCCTACCGCTATCTTCCTCGCCCTTCTCACACCATTTACTTCCATCACGATCCTCCCAATACCCTGGACAGCCGTTCACAGGCCAGGGCCACCACTCGCGAGGTCTTCGCTGTTCCTGATCTCTCACAGCCACTTTTTCCGCCTCCCACCACCGACTACTACTCCCACACATGCCTTCGCTGCACAGTTCCGACGGACGCAGACGCCGCCACTCGGCGCACCTCTCAAAATCCTTCCTCCCACATGAACAAACCGCACTTCTGTCTTCCTCTCCAAACAACAGCCGCCCCCCTTGAACCCACGGCATGGCCTGCTCAGTTCCGTGCCATGTTTCTGCTGAGCACTCCGTTTACTTTTCCAACACCGACAGCTCTTCTTCCAGGGTCACTTCTAACGATGAGGACAACTAAATACTTTGCCCAAATGGTCTATTTTCGTCCAAATTGTCTTTCTTTTATATAAATGTTATTTTATTTATCTGTTAATTTTATTTTTACAAAACAAAACGGTAGGCTATTAGTAGTGATGCCAGTAACTATAGTTACTAAGTAGATAGATAGATAGATAGATAGATAGATAGATAGATAGATAGATAGATAGATAGATAGATAGATAGATAGATAGATAGATAGATAGATAGATAGATAGATAGATAGATAGATAGATAGATAGATAGATAGATAGATAGATAGATAGATAGATAGATAGATAGATAGATAGATAGATAGATAGATAGATAGATAGATAGATAGATAGATAGATAGATAGATAGATAGATAGATAGATAGATAGATAGATAGATAGATAGATAGATAGATAGATAGATAGATAGATAGATAGATAGATAGATAGATAGATAGATAGATAGATAGATAGATAGATAGATAGATAGATAGATAGATAGATAGATAGATAGATAGATAGATAGATAGATAGATAGATAGATAGATAGATAGATAGATAGATAGATAGATAGATAGATAGATAGATAGATAGATAGATAGATAGATAGATAGATAGATAGATAGATAGATAGATAGATAGATAGATAGATAGATAGATAGATAGATAGATAGATAGATAGATAGATAGATAGATAGATAGATAGATAGATAGATAGATAGATAGATAGATAGATAGATAGATAGATAGATAGATAGATAGATAGATAGATAGATAGATAGATAGATAGATAGATAGATAGATAGATAGATAGATAGATAGATAGATAGATAGATAGATAGATAGATAGATAGATAGATAGATAGATAGATAGATAGATAGATAGATAGATAGATAGATAGATAGATAGATAGATAGATAGATAGATAGATAGATAGATAGATAGATAGATAGATAGATAGATAGATAGATAGATAGATAGATAGATAGATAGATAGATAGATAGATAGATAGATAGATAGATAGATAGATAGATAGATAGATAGATAGATAGATAGATAGATAGATAGATAGATAGATAGATAGATAGATAGATAGATAGATAGATAGATAGATAGATAGATAGATAGATAGATAGATAGATAGATAGATAGATAGATAGATAGATAGATAGATAGATAGATAGATAGATAGATAGATAGATAGATAGATAGATACTTTATTAATCCCCTTGGGGAAATTCAGGGTATCTCGCAGCTCACACAGTATACAGACATTGACAGTTCTCATTCAGTTTCACGTTATGTCTGCATCATGAATAAAAAATAAGCACATGATAAAATTCAATTAAATCATATCTATCAATATCAATAAGAGCGTGATGAGATAAAAGCAGGTGTATAAAACAAGTGTGTAAAAAACAGGTGTATGAAAAACCGTGTATAAAAACAGGTGTAAAAACAGGTGTGTGGGTCAGAGGTCAAGGTCCCCCGCACTATATTACGCTGTTGTACAGTCTGATGGCTGTGGGGACAAAGGACCTCCTATGCCGCTCAGTCCGTGAGTGCAGGGAGATTAGCCGTCCGCTGCGACTGCTGCTCTGCCCCACCAGGGTGTGGTGGAGAGGGTGGTTGGTATTGTCCATGATGGCCAGCAGCTTGCTCTGCGTGCGGCTCTCCACCACGGTCCCCAGTGGGTCCAGTCTCCTCCCCACCACTGAGCCAGCCTTTTTCACCAGCTTATCCAGCCGCCTGGTATCCCTGGCCGTGGTATTACCACCCCAGCAGACAGCGGCATAGAGGAGCACACTTGACACCACTGCCTGATAGAACATGAACAACATTTCCCCACACACATTAAAAGACCTGAGCCTCCTAAGGAAGAACAGCTGGCTCTGTCCTTTCTTGTAGAGCGCTTCCGCGTTTGCAGCCCAGGCCAGCTTATCGTCAAGGTGCACACCTAAATATTTGTATGTCTGCACCGTCGCAATGTTGTTTCCCCGTATGCTGACTGGTTGCAGAGGTGGTTTCGACCTGCGGAAGTCCAGTATCATCTCCTTGGTCTTTGTTGCGTTCAGGAGAAGGCCGTTCCGTTCGCTCCAGTCACTGAAGGCCCGCACCTGGTCCCTGTACTCTCCCTCCTGTCCCTTCCTCACACACGCCACAATCGCTGTGTCGTCCGAGTACAACAAACAAACAAACAACACACTGCAGCACCCACTCTCCACTCTTTAGATCACCTAAACACACTTTACACTTTATATTTATTGGTAAAGGATTTGCACTACAACTTGTACACCTTACTGTAAATTGTACCTAAATTGTACCTCATCCCATTTCTGCTCTGCACTATATAGTATTGTATATCAGTACATTGCATAGTATATTGTATATTGTATGGTAACTCAGTTACTTCTATTCTGCATCGAACATTGTACATATGTCTATACTGAACACTGTGACCTTTTTTTACTTCTATTTTACATGCTATACTATTTTATTTCATACTTATCTTGTCTAGCACAGTCTCTGGAGCGTAACAGTAAGAAGCATTTTGTATAAAAGTATTCTGTACTTCTGTATGACAACTATTAAAGAAACTTGAAACTTGAACTTGAACTACCCACTTTCAAAAACATTCTCAAAGAACACCTACGGGAGACTGCAATTCGAAACTGGCCCCTACAAATGTCCTAACCCAGTTGTACAGTAAAGACCAAGTATGGCCTTGTCAGTATTCCAATGTACAGTGCCCCCCCCCGTACCCAACCCCCCCCCCCCACCTCCAATGTACAGCCCCACCCAACCCCACCCCACCTACGCAACCTCCTCCAATGTACAGTTTCTATGTCAAATGTATGTCAGTATTCCAATGTACAGTGTACAGTGTGTGTCCCCCCCCCCCCACACCTCCAATGTACAGCCCCACCCAACCCAACCCCACCCCACCTACCCAACACAGGGGGGGAGGCAGGTGACAGGGGGGGGGGACTAGGTCACAGGGGGGGGGCTAGGTGACAGGGGGTGGGGCCAGGGGGCGGAACTGCAGAGTTGTGGTTGCAGCAGTGAGGAGGAGATGGTGCAGGGGGAGGAGCTGCAGCTGGAGAGGTGGTAGGGGCAACTAGTTACTCTAATCTGATTACTTTTTTCAGTAAATAGTCATCTAATTTGTTACTTTTTACAAGCCAGTAATCTGATTACAGTTACTTTTCCAAGTGGCTGTGCGTTACTATTTAGTTACTATCTCATAATTTACCCATAATGATAAGCCTAATTTGAGAAAATAGCAAACTATAATACCATGTTTTATATTACACAACGGTTTTACAATTTTATTTTTAATTAAAATTATATTATATACATTTTCTATTTTATTTAGTTTGGGAACCACTGTCCTAGAGTGCCTGAGCAGTGGATAAGCTGACCTTATATGGCCTGATGGCTGATGACATCTCATGATGACCTGTCTGAGCAGCCAATCATGATTAATGACATTATGCACTTTCAATAAAGCATTATTAAAAAATAAAACTGTTGTCATTCTTATGTTGTGGCAGCAGCAGGGGGGACGACGACGACTTTGTAACCTAGTTACTTTAAAAGTAACTAAGTTACTTTGATAATCAAGTAATCAGTAAAGTAACTAGATTACTTTTTAAAGGAGTAATCAGTAATCAGATTATTTTTACTAGTAATCTGTGGCATCACTGGCTATTACGCGCTGTGCAATTGCCTCTGATGTTAGGAGTAGCTTTTATAGATGTATAGGAATTTCCATGAGCATGAACGGAAATACATTAATTTATTATTAACCACCTTAAAATAGTAACACTGCCTTGGTATATCGCTGCTAGTTTACATGCTGCAGTGTAATTGTACGAATATTTGGGAGGAAGAAAATAATGCAATCAGGCCTATTTATTCCCCATTTTTAAGTGTTACAATACCACTTCTCGGTTACAGTGGGTGACAATATTGTCACAAGGAAAGATGAAATGACATACCTGGGTTCCATCCTAGAGGCAAATCTTTCCTGTGACAAAATGGCATCCAATGTAATAAAAAAAAGTCAACCAACGAACTAGATTCTTGTACCGGATCTACTCTCTGGTAAAGTTTCAAGTTTCTTTATTAGTTGTCATACAGAAGTACAGAATACTTTTATACAAAATGCTTCTTTCTGTTACGCTCCAGAGACTGTGCTAGACAAAAATAGATAAGTATAAAATAAAATAAGTATAGCAAGTAAAAAATAGAAGTCACGTACGTGGACACAACTACACAAGTGTTCAGTATGTACATATGTACAATGTTCAATGCAGAGTAGCAGTAACTGAGTTACCATACAATATACTATACAATATACTAATATACAATATACTATATAGTGCAAAGCAGAAATGGGATGAGGTACAATTTAGGTACAATTTACAGTAAGGTGTAATGAGGTATGGGTTGTAGTGAAAATTCTTTACCAATAAATATAAAGTGTGTTTAGGTGTTCTAAAGTGTGTAAAGTGGGTGCTGCAGTGAGTTGTTTGTTTAAAGTGAGTGTGTGCGTGTGGATGTGTGTGCTGTGAGTGTATTTGATGGTTGTTACATAGTGTTATTGTTCGTTGAGCATCCTGATGGCCTGGGGATAGAAGCTTCTTCTGAGTCTCTCTGTGCTTGCCATGAGACTCCGGTATCGCTTGCCTGACCGCAGCAGTTCAAAGAGGCAGTTGTTTGGGTGGCTGGAGTCTTTGATAATTCTCTTAGCCTTACCCATGCACCGCTTGTTGTAAATGTTCTGGAGAGTGGGAAGCCCCCCTCCAATTGTGCGTTCGGCTGAACGGGCCACTCTCTGTAGTCTGCTACGGTCTTGTGCGGTGCTATTCCCAAACCAGGAGGTGATATTGCCAGTCAGGATGCTCTATTGTGCATGAGTAGAAGTTCTTAAGGATAAACAAGAATACCCTGAAGACTCTGGCAGGAGCACCCATTTGCATATCTTGTATGTCACAAATGTATCAGTACTATATACCTGTATGTCATGTATTGTCATAAATGTCATGATATCTGTATATCTGCTGTTGTGTATGTCACAAATTTATGAATTGAAAATGGGGGACCCTGATGTAAACAAGACGAAAGTCTTTCTCTGGTCTGCATCCCCTTAACAATTGTGTGTATTGACCGTACTGTACCCATTCTGCAATCTGATAATAAAGTTTTCAATCAATCAATCAATTGCAATACAATTGTATTGTATTCATATATTTAGACTGCTTTGGAATTATTATTTAATGATCAGTTTCTTTATTTTATGATTTGATTTGATTCATGATGTGTTTTTGACTCATAATCTGTTTTGATTTCATGCCCTGTTTTGAATATGTAATCTGTTTTGAATATGTAATCTGTTTTGAATATGTAATCTGTTTTGTGTGAAGTACTTGAAAAGTGTCTTATAAATATACGTATACATGTAAATATATACACTTGTTATATAAATGAAATAAACGTACTACATAATTACACTTTGTCACGTCAATTGACATTTATGATCGATATTCTGTCTTTTTTTCTGCTGATATTCTTCAGTTTTTCACTCCATATTCTTAGTCAATGTTCAATTAAACTACTGAAACCATCAGTCAAAGACATGGAAGGGTCTCAGAACAATGTCTACCTTTAGCCACTTGACTGCAGTATTGTGCTCCGAACTGATGAGCTGTTATCAGTGCTGCCAGCCCAGAGCTGAGAGAGAGAGAGAGGGTGTGCTTGTGTGTGTGTGTGTGTGTGTGTGTGTGTGTGTGTGTGTGTGTGTGTGTGTGTGTGTGTGTGTGTGTGACATGCACCGTGCCTAGTTTCTATACCTCAGGGACCTTCCTGCTGATTAGAATCTGTAATCATCAGTGATGATGTTGAAAGACTTTGCCACCAGGCACAGTTGTCCTATACGCTACAAAGATACACACACATACACTAGCATATATATATACTGTAAGCGCACAGATACACATACACAGGCATACAAGCACACGCAAACACACTAAACCACCACCTCCTGTGCTCCTGTATTCACTCACAGAGGGGGGACAGAGAGGTTGTCTTTCCTCATGCCCTCCATATGTCTCCATATTATACTATATTCACAATGTATCTTAAAACCCTTATGTGGTGTCAGGGTCTCCAGCGACCCGTTTCAAGGTTATAATATGTAATAACTACCATGTAGTTGATTTTATTAGAACAAGGCTTTATGATATCCTCCACAACACATATATAAGCAAAACTATGTTTCACCATTTTGAAAATTCTGAAGGTATCTGCAGAAAAAAAGGTACAACTGTGGTGTTAGGGTCATTCTTGACCCGGCAAGGTAAAACTATACTATAAAAATACTAAATATAAATAAATAAAATTATAATAAATATACTAAACTTTTTTTCAGAAGTTATATTCTAATATTGTTCTATTATAGTCAGAAAACATTATTATCTATGTGTTTCACATTTAGTATATTATGATTGAACAACCTCATTTTCATCTTAAAAATAAGGGACATGATGTGTCTCGGGGGCCATACAATCAAATTACAATGGGATTATATGGTTATGAATGCATATAATGTTAGTTAGGATGTAGTATTAACTATATTGAGTGATACTCCTTTCTTTTGAGTGGTCAGGACTGAGTTAGACCCCGGGTCAACATTGACCCGCTAACAACGGTCAGTGGTGACAATTCCTAACACAACATGACTGGGAGCTTTAATACTGTTCTAAAAACAATGAGTGCAGAGGAGCTTAGCTTGGAAGAATCAAAACACTGCTTTTTGGAACCTCATCGTCTCTGAAGCAAAATGTAATTTAAAGAAAATCAAAGGCAACACTCTCTGGTTGGAGATTAAAAGGCCTTTAAGGGAACGGATAATTCGTGCTGCAGAGGATGAAAGGAGCGCATGCTGCTGCAATGCCATCGTTTCTTTTCAATTCGGAATTCTGATCTGTTTAGTTTTAATCTCCAAATAAGATTTAATATAACCACTTGTAATTTGTTTTGTTCTTGTGAAAGTGCTCTCTCTTCTTCTAGAATGGTTTCACAAGCTGGACAATATAGCCTGTTATTAACCTGTTATGGGTTAATAACCCAAACCCCCCTATGTTGACTCTGAGAAAGTGCATTGTACAGTAATTCAAATGCAATTATTAACTTAATTGACTTTTTTTAAATGTGTGTGTGTGTGTGTGTGTGTGTGTGTGTGTGTGTGTGTGTGTGTGTGTGTGTGAGAGTGCATGAGTCAGTCAAGATTCCTCCTTAAGGACTAAGAATTTGCCTGTTCAATTATGAAGAAAATTGATTGGTATATAAGCTGCACTTTGTGCGCGTGTGTGTGTGTGTGTGTGTGTGTGTGTGTGTGTTTGTGTGCGTGTGGGTGTGTGTGTGTGTGTGTGTGTGTGTGTGTGTGGGTGAGTGAGTGATGGAGGGGTGGGGGCTGGGAGGAGGAGGGGGTGCCTAGACCTAAGTGCTGAGAGATACAAAGAAAGAGACAGATCAAGCAAGTGTGTGTGTGTGTGTGTGTGTGTGTGAGAGAGAGAGAGAGAGAGAGAGAGAGAGAGAGAGAGAGAGAGAGAGAGAGAGAGAGAGAGAGAGAGAGAGAGAGAGAGAGAGAGAGAGGAGAGAGAGAGAGAGAGGAGAGAGAGAGAGAGAGAGTGGGGGAGAGAGAGGAGAGGAGAGAGAGAGAGTGGGGGAGAGAGAGGAGAGGAGAGAGAGAGAGAGAGAGAGAGAGAGAGCGAGAGAGAGAGAGAGAGTGGGGGAGAGAGAGGAGAGGAGAGGAGAGGAGAGAGAGAGAGAGAGGAGAGGAGAGGAGAGAGAGAGGGAGAGAGAGAGAGAGAGAGAGAGATAGAGAGAGAGAGAGAGAGAGATAGAGAGACCGGTATGTTGGATAAACTCTGGGGAGTCCACTAGGCACTAGGACCCTGCAGGTGGAACCCGTTATTTCAGTAATGTGCAGTGCAGTCTTTTCAGCATAACGGACGGTGTAGCGGCGTCCCTGGACGCGCTGGCTGGAGTGGACACCCTCCAACATACAGAGACCACGGGGCCGGGGGGACGACAACAACCTGACTGGGTTGGATTCGAGAGCCGCGACCAAGAGCGCACTTCTTCTTTTTTTCTTTTTACGAGGGAAGATACTTTTTTTGCGGTGACTGACCAGTGACCACTAACTACACGGAGAAAGTCCACCGACCTAACATCATGGCTTCATCCGTGAGCGGCACAGAGGAGGTGCGCGCCGCGTCGGCGCTGACGCCCCTGAAGTTGGTGGGTCTGGTGTGCGTCCTGCTCGCCCTGTGCCTGGACGTGGGGGCCGTGCTGAGTCCAGCCTGGGTCACGGCGGACGACCAGTACTACCTGTCCCTCTGGTGGTCCTGCTGGAAGCCCGTCAGCTCCACGCTGTGGTCCTGCAACACGACGCTGGCTACCGGTGAGAGAGCTGCTCATGTCCCCGGTGAAACTCACAGAAGTTGTCGCTTCAGTGGTGGTGGCTTCAGTGGCTTCACTCTGTGGGTTGAAACGAGGGTAATGTTGTTTTTGTGGATGTCCGGGTCGAGCTCTATATACCACAAACAAAACTTTTACTGTGGGGATTGTATTGCATGTATTCTTGTGTTTTATATTGTATGTTTTTATAATGTATGTACACTGTATGTGCTGGGCACCAGGACAAATCCCAATCAACCATGTGTTGAAATGGCAATAAAGTTTTTCTTTTCTATGTGGACAAAAACCCACATTGATATTCAAATCAATTGTCTCTCTATATAACTCAACAAAAGGTCCTTAGAGAGACTGCTGCATCAGTCCGTTATATCGCTGCAATGACAAAACCATAGATTATTTTATAATCTGCTAATAATCTCATTTAGATACTATATTTAACAAAACATTAGGAAATCTTAAGACTTTTTATATAGGTGAAAAATGAATATATAAGAACAATGTTTATTCTTCTTCAACAACAACAACAACAACAACAACAACAGTCTATAATCAATGTCTGAATACGTTTTCTACAGTTAACCTTTCCTATAAACATTTTGCTCAGTGCGCCACTGATTGAATGATGTGGGAATTTCGCCTGGCGAGGAGCGACCCCAGCTGGGGTTTCATTCTGGGGCCTTTTGTTTTGTCGGTGCACAAATGAGCCTTTGTATGGGATCCCTCCACCGGCCAAGGAGCGAGGGCCACTGGCTCTGAGAAGCCATCTCCCAGAGATCCAAATGCCGAGAGATTAGTAACCACGGAAACAAGTGGTGCATTCTAGTTCCCCGAAAGGAAACTTCTTTATGGAGTCCTCTCTTCTGGAAGCGTTCCCTATATAAAACTTCTTTATGGAGTCCTCTCTTCTGGAAGCGGTCCCTATATATTCGATGAACAGCCTTCTCCCCAGTTTGTGTTTTTGATGATGATGACGGGCTGACTGCCTCCTGTGTGCCGCACGCTGTGAATGGGTGTTTTGTTAATCTGACAAAATGTTGTCTTTCTGTCTGTGAGGCACGACGAGTAACTGCGGGTCATATTGGCCCCCCCCCCCCCCCCCCCCCCCCCCGGTCCTCTCCTCTCCTGTCAGTCCGGACAAAGTGCAGCTTGATGCCATATAAAGACATAGAGTCTCGATGTCAGCACCCGGCAGGCAGCATACCACAGTGACGACGCACGCACTAAACGGCCCCGTTCCCCTGGCTTGTGCTTGGCCAGGCTTATTGATTTGAATCCCGTGCAGTTCTCTCCCCAATATGCGCTCTCAGTGTCATGATGCTCCTATATAGGTATATGTAATAAATCCTGTCAGGAACACCTGAGCTGGCAGCTTAGATGTCCTGCATGGGCTTGTTCTGCCTTCATATGTGTCCAGGAGACCAGCATTATGCGGTATAAATACTGCTATGCAAATGCCTCCTTATTACACATTTATGCAGAATTTG
>NC_140167.1:210911686-210951362 GCF_963971535.1 Notolepis coatsorum
ATTCATCCCCCCTCTCCCTACCGCTCTCACTTTCCTCTCCTGTCAACAGTGTCAACATGGCTCTCTCTAGTAGCCTCGTTTTAGCGACTCGTGTCACTCATTATCTTTTATCGTAATTTCCTCCCCCCAGGCTCGGACTGGCCATCGGGAGCACCGGGAGTTTTCCCAGTGGCCTGGCCTGCGCAGATAAAAATAAATGCCCGCAGTCAGGCCACTGAACTTAGAAGCAGGCCAGGCCAGTGTCTCTAGTTGCGGCGGCGCAATAGTTAGATAACCTAGGTGGGGGGGGGGGGGGGGGGGGGGGGGGGGGGGGCGGCTGAGTGGAGCAGTGGGCAAGGCGCTCGCCACTAACGCAGGCGATGCTGGTATCGAGCCCAGCTCTCGCCGTTGCTACCGGCCTGGCCGGCCGTCATACTAATACAATTGGCAGTGTTAGAGGGTGGGAAAGCCGGAGGGTGGGGATTGGACGTTGTGGACAGCGACTCCTACAGGTCGGTTGGGTGACGCCGGTACGGCGGAAACAGGAAGTATCGGGGGCAGCGTGAGCCTCCCACGCGTTACTCCTCGCCACTGAGAGTTCGAGCTGTTGCGTTGAAAAGATGCGACAGGCTGCCTCATCGTGTACCGGAGGGGACGCGTCTATACTTCCCACAAGCAAGTTGTCCTTCCGCGTTCCCGTTTTGCGCTCTGATTGGCCACGCACGTTTCTGGTCATGTGACATGTGCGCCCAATCGCATGACGAGCAGTGTCTTAGCCCATTTCCGCGTCGAACAGCCTGCAAACGACCTAACGCCTAGTTTATCACTGGTTAAGCTTAGGTGACTCGCAGTTGGTTAAGGTTAGAGTTCGGGGCCATTTGCTCTTTCCTTTGGTCGCCACGCGTTTGAAGACAGGGTTCTCCACCTCGCCTCCGTTGGGCTCAGCAGGCTCCGTCTCCCCCGGTGCCACCTCCCCGGGGCTCTGCGCGCTGCTCTCCGGGCAGGTCCGCTTGCACGCCAGCAGCAGCGCGTCGGCGTGGTCGGTGCCCCGCTTCCTCTTGACGCGCAGGATCGTCGTGTTGGGGTCCATGTCGCTCTTTTGATGGTAGGAGTAGCTTTAGCTCCCGTTGGCCTAGCCTTTAGCCACGCGGTGCTCCCGGTGCTAACCTAGCCTATAGCCTACTTCAGCTAAACTTGCTACCCTTATTATTTCGCCCCTGCGTGATCTGGGCCCATAACCTGTTGACAGAGTCAGCTATGGGGCGACAATAATATGTTCATGAGACATGGTTTCTTCACTTAGCCATTAAACGGCGTGGTTTATTATCACGTTGCACCCAACAGTACATGAGAGTCCTTCTCTTGTGAGAGCGACGGAGGAAGAGACAGAGGGGGAGTCAACATCTCCTTTTATACCTCTTACCTGGCGGCAGCATTAGCAGCTCCGCCTATAGCGCCCTCTTGTGGAAACAGTTAGACAGTTACATGCAATCGTACACGTCGCATAACTTTAACATTTTGAACAACTGGGCTCTAGGAGACCACTATCTCTCTCTCTCTCTCTCTCTCTCTCTCTCTCTCTCTCTCGCTCACACACACAAAGGGAGCCGCATGTGATTGGTGGAGGCGGGACCAGGCCATTAGAACTAACCTAAAGATAAAGACTGGTAAAGCACTACGGCCGAAAGTGTATGTGGTAGAATTTCCGGTGTATGTACTTCCCCTGGAAGCTGCCTCCGAACGGACCAAACCTTTCCCGAATCCTGTCGGCACACAAGCTAGAACGTCCCGGTCATGTAGTAAATTCTTCAGGCAAAGCCGTTGCAGTGGCTTAAACAAGGAAATATTGTGCACTTCACACGTTTCTATAATTGTTTTGTCGAAACCGGAAAGCCTGTAGCCGGTACTTCCTGTACTTCCGTTTGCACACTTTAGGAGGCATAGCTTTACCAGCCTACATTACAACTGATTGACAGCGGAGACGGCGAATGGAATGGCAGATGGCACTTCTGCAGAATGACAGGGAGAGACAGAGCGAAAGACAAAAAATGTCAAGCATAACATGCGCTTACATTTCTAAAATTCCTGCACCAGAATGCAGGAAATTAAGTCTTTGTAACAAAAAATGGTCCTGGTGGGGGACCCCCAGACCCCCTGCTTAAAAGGTGGCCTGACTGGGGCTATATTTCCTGGCCTGAATGATTTGCCCAGTCCGGCCCTGCCTCCCCCTACTGGGGTTCCAGTTAGGATGAGAGAGAGAGAGAGAAGAATATAGAAAAACAAGAGAGCTATTTTGCAGTCACTGTAATCTCTGGTTCTGAGTGTTTTTGGAATGAAACGCTGAGAATTCTGCTGTCGCTGACTTGACAACAACAGAGGGGAAAGAATACCTCCGATCGTTTTAGCGACCCGTGTCACTCGCTATCTCACTGTGATTTCATGCCTGTGCTGAGCTCCCTCCGCTAGCCCCCCCCCCCTCCCCTCCCTGTGCTCCCTCTGCTAACACCCCCCTCCCTGTGTCTGTGTGTGTTTTTGTTCTAAGACTGGCAGATAGCCACGCTGGCCCTGCTGCTGGGCGGAGCGTTCCTCATCCTCCTCTCCTTCCTGGTGGCTCTGTTCTCACTGTGCTGGGGCTCCAGGAGCCGCTGTTACAAGCCTGTGGCCATCATGCTGTTCGCTGCAGGTACACACACACGCACACACACACGCACACACACACAACACGCACACACACACAACACACACGCGCACACACATTCAAATTCACAAAGTCATGCCTAACCCTAACACTAGCCTCAAAGGCCTCATGGCCGGCACAGAGAGACTCAAAAGGAGCTTCTATCCCCAGGCCACCAGGCCACTCAATGTGGACTCACTGTAACATTGATTGATTGATTGAAAACTTTATTAAGAGATTTCAGAATGGATGGCGGCTGGGTAGCGCAGCTGACTAAGCGCCTGCCTACCACCGCAGAGACACTGGTATCGAATCCAGCTGTCAGCGGTACCTCCGGCTTGGTCGGTCGTCCATACTAACACAATTGGCAGTGTTAGCGGGTGGGAAGCCGGCGGGGTGTGTATCCTGGTCATTGTAAACAGCGACTCCTACAGGTCGGTCGGGGCGCCTGCTCAGCGAGGAAGGGAACTGGGGGATGTAGTGTGATCCTCCCATGCGTTACGCTCCCCCAGTGAGAGTCCTCGCTGTCGGGTGAAAAGAAGTGGCTGGCTGACTCCACATGTATCGGAGGTGACATGTGATAGTATCTATCAACCCTCCCTAGACCGGCAAGTGGGGGGAAAGTGTGCGCAACGACCAGGAAGGGAATTGGCATAATGACTAAATTGGGATGGGAGAAAAATACAGAAAAAAGGGGGAGAAAAGGTAGATAAAAAAAAGAGATTTCAGAATGGGTACAATACAGTACGGACATTTATATGACATACAAGACATACAAATATACAGTACTGTGTAACAAGTTAACAACATTAATTCATCCATTCTACACTCACAACATCTACATACACACACTCACTTTAAACATTACACCATATTTTATCGATTTATTCCTAAAGGATTTGCACTACCTCTTCTACCTAATTTTTGGGCATTTTGTTTTGGCATTCTGTACATTTTAGTTTTGTATAATTGGATATTTTGTTTGGTCTTAATTATTTTACCTTTTACTGTATGAAGCACAATTTCAGTAAGGGTCATACAGAGCCAAGCACTTAGCTATAATGTACATGTACCTTATATATGTGACAAATCAAACAAAACCTGAAACTTTTTTTTTTAACCCAGGCCCTATTGAAACATCGTCTGGCATGATGTTAAGAAACGTAGCACTGATGTGAAAAACTGTGATTTTATGTCTGCTCATTTTACCCTTGCTATTATTTTACTTCTTTTTACTTTTATCTTCACGCCCCACTATCCGCTGGGTGCATACTATAACCTTTATCATGTTTTGTAACAGATTACAGCAATTCAAGAAGCCTATTGGAACATGAGGTTCTGATGATTTGATTTAATATATCTGCATTATTTTATCGCACTTTATGCTTTGCTCTTGCCGCTTGTTTTACACTGATTGTATGTCTTATTTCTTACTGATGTAAAGCTGATGTAAAACTGATGTACTTTGAAGTGCAATCCCCTGTATGAAAGGTGCTATACAAATAAAGTTATTATTATTATTATTATTATTATTATTATTATTATTATTATTATTATTATTATTATTATTATACCAAAACAGGAAACTCACAGTATAATCAGATGTGGCTTCATATGTTCTACTAGTTGTGTTACTAGTTACGCTGCTGGCCAGTATGACTACAACCATACTGTCTTTACACCTGTACCACTGTACATATTATACTACAACTCTGTACAGACATCTGATTAGCACTACACTCAGTAGTACTAATTTGTATATTTTGTACCCAGTTTAATCACCTGTACATTGTATATTACTGCTACATTTTGCATTCTGGTTGGATGCCAAACTTCTGAATATGTTCTACTGAGGAAATGGTTGCAAACATCGTATCAAGAGTAATAATGGGTTAAATAGGCCAGTTTTGCATGCAACTGGGCATCTTAGATAGTCTATGAAACTCATTGAAAATGGTTGATACAGTGTATTATTTGCAACCGTCTCCTCTGTCCCTCAGGGTTCTCTAGGCTAAAACACTTGCCCCATGTGGATTGAATTGGAGTCCGGTGAGAGGATGCAGAGCTACATTTCTTAATACTAAAGCAATCACTGGCCTGTACAAGTCAACAACACCATGCCAGACAATGTGTAAATAGGGTCTGGAATAAAGAAAAGAAAAGAAAAAAGAAACGTGAACCCATCCTTTAACCAGTAACCTGAGAATATGATTTTCCCCGTTCCGCTCCTCCCAACTGGTCTGTGTTCCGATGTGTTCCTATTGGTCGTCTAAGAAGCCAAGCACACACACATACAGACACGCACACATTTTCTGTATTTTACAGTCAAAGCAGTCATTGTCTGGCATAAGGTGTTGATTTAATCATATAAGACTGAGATACCTCTTCCTGTGTTGATTTAATCCTATCTATTGATAAGACTGAGATACCTCTTCCTGTGTTGATTTAATCCTATCTATTGATAAGACTGAGATACCTCTTCCTGTGTTGATTTTTAATCCTATCTATTGATAAGACTGATACCTTTTCCTGTTGATTTAATCCTATCTATTGATAAAACGGAGATACCTCTTCCTGTGTTGATTATAGTGAGTAAATCAGTTCCCCCAGCCACATTTGTTTTGGGGAATTAACTGAAAATGAATAGAAAATTAATCGAATCGAATCGTGGTCAAATGAAGAGATTTCATGATGCATTGAATCGTTGCCTGAATAATCGTAATCGAAATTAATCGTTGTGAGGTCGCATCGTTACACCCCTACTATCTATTGATAAGACGGAGATACCTCTTCCTGTGTTGATTTAATCCTATCTATTGATAAGACGGAGATACCTCTTCCTGTGTTGATTTAATCCTATCTATTGATAAGACGGAGATACCTCTTCCTGTGTTGATTTAATCCTATCTATTGATAAGACGGAGATACCTCTTCCTGTTGATTTAATCATATATATTGATAAGACTGAGATACCTCTTCCTGTGTTGATTTAATCCCATCTATTGATAAGACTGAGATACCTCTTCCTGTGTTGATTTAATCCCATCTATTGATAAGACTGAGATACCTCTTCCTGTGTTGATTTAATCCCATCTATTGATAAAACTGAGATACCTCTTCCTGTGTTGATTTAATCCTATCTATTGATAAGACTGAGATACCTCTTCCTGTGTTGATTTAATCCCATCTATTGATAAGACTGAGATACCTCTTCCTGTGTTGATTTAATCCTATCTATTGATAAGACTGAGATACCTCTTCCTGTGTTGATTTAATCCTATCTATTGATAAGACTGAGATACCTCTTCCTGTGTTGATTTAATCCCATCTATTGATAAGACTGAGATACCTCTTCCTGTGTTGATTTAATCCTATCTATTGATAAGACTGAGATACCTCTTCCTGTGTTGATTTAATCCTATCTATTGATAAGACGGAGATACCTCTTCCTGTGTTGATTTAATCCTATCTATTGATAAGACGGAGATACCTCTTCCTGTGTTGATTTAATCCCATCTATTGATAAGACTGAGATACCTCTTCCTGTGTTGATTTAATCCTATCTATTGATAAGACGGAGATACCTCTTCCTGTGTTGATTTAATCCTATCTATTAGGGGTGTAACGATGCGACCTCACAACGATTCATTTCGATTACGATTATTCAGGCAACGATTCAATGCATCATGAAATCTCTTCATTTGACCACGATTCGATTCGATTCGATTAATCTTCTATCAGTTAATTCCCCAAACATTTTTGAATACACAAATGTGGCTGGGGGAACTGATTCACTCAGCATGAATGGACTATAGGTCAATAAAAACAAAACAAAAAAAGAAAAACAATATATATATTTTTTTTAATTTCGATTAATTTCGATTATAATCGATTCTAACATTTTCAAATCGATGCCGTTGAATGGTTACAATAGAATGGATGCATCGTTACACCCCTACTATCTATTGATAAGACTGACCCCTCTCCCTCTCATCTCCACAGTGGTGTTCCAGACCTGCAGCCTGGTCCTGTACTGACCCCTCTCCCTCTCATCTCCACAGTGGTGTTCCAGACCTGCAGCCTGGTCCTGTACTGACCCCTCTCCCTCTCATCTCCACAGTGGTGTTCCAGACCTGCAGCCTGGTCCTGTACTGACCCCTCTCCCTCTCATCTCCACAGTGGTGTTCCAGACCTGCAGCCTGGTCCTGTACTGACCCCTCTCCCTCTCATCTCCACAGTGGTGTTCCAGACCTGCAGCCTGGTCCTGTACTGACACCTCTCCCTCTCATCTCCACAGTGGTGTTCCAGACCTGCAGCCTGGTCCTGTACTGACACCTCTCCCTCTCGTCTCCACAGTGGTGTTCCAGACCTGCAGCCTGGTCCTGTACTGACCCCTCTCCCTCTCATCTCCACAGTGGTGTTCCAGACCTGCAGCCTGGTCCTGTACTGACACCTCTCCCTCTCGTCTCCACAGTGGTGTTCCAGACCTGCAGCCTGGTCCTGTACTGACACCTCTCCCTCTCATCTCCACAGTGGTGTTCCAGACCTGCAGCCTGGTCCTGTACTGACACCTCTCCCTCTCATCTCCACAGTGGTGTTCCAGACCTGCAGCCTGGTCCTGTACTGACACCTCTCCCTCTCGTCTCCACAGTGGTGTTCCAGACCTGCAGCCTGGTCCTGTACTGACCCCTCTCCCTCTCATCTCCACAGTGGTGTTCCAGACCTGCAGCCTGGTCCTGTACTGACACCTCTCCCTCTCATCTCCACAGTGGTGTTCCAGACCTGCAGCCTGGTCCTGTACTGACCCCTCTCCCTCTCATCTCCACAGTGGTGTTCCAGACCTGCAGCCTGGTCCTGTACTGACCCCTCTCCCTCTCATCTCCACAGTGGTGTTCCAGACCTGCAGCCTGCTCCTGTTCCCCATCAAGTTCATCGAGTCGGTCAGCCTGAGGGTTTACCACGAGTTCAACTGGGGCTACGGCCTGGCCTGGGGCTCCACCATCTTCTCGTTCGGCGGAGCCCTGCTCTACTGCCTCAACCCCAAGAACTACGAAGACTACTACTGAGAAGAGTGGGGGGCGACGAGAGAGGAGCGACGCCGCGGTGGACCTCCAGACTCCCAGCGGGGGGGCTCTCTCTCTCACTCTCCGTCTCTCTGCAATAGCGACTTTTGAGTCTGGTCATAGGAGAACTGGAAAAACCAAAACTGTCAAACCCGATGCACAACAAGACTGGAGAAAGAGAAAACATGCCCTTATTGTCATTTTTGGAAAAAGACCACAACACACACTGAACCATCCCAGGCGGTAGGTTCACTTTGAACTGAAAAAAGGAACTGTTTGACTTGGATGCTGTGAGCTTACTGCTTTTTGAAGTCTCTCCTCATTTATTGGACTGAAGCTGCATGGGGCTCTAGCGGAGAGTGAATTCCTGCAACAATCAATAACGATGAGATTTAATCTGTGGACAGAATGTCATGAGTCAAAAGAAAATAAGCTGGTATATAGTATATACCCCTTTAAATGAAACAAACCCCAGCCGGTCTTTATTCTTGGCACAAAATCCTGCGGGAACAGATGGGAATCGCTGACCCCATACCGGGGACAAGCCGGCGGTACAAATTGACCAATCACGGGGGTGACGAGCGAGTGATGTAGACTCTTGACCATCCGGGCGGCAGAGGGATCCAGAGAGAGAGAGAGAGGAAGAGATCCCATTGAAGAGATATCCTGAGGATGAAAACAACAAAGAACCGGCCCACGGAAGACGAGGCACACCAAAGGAAACGTCTTGCATGTCCCCCCGGAGCAGACAGGCAGACATCTGGCCCCCCCCCCGCAGTACTGTTGTTGTTGTTGTGTGTTCTGTGTTGGTCAAAGTATATATATATATATATATATTAGAATGAAGTGATGTAGTAGTGGACTGGCAGGTTACTTCTTTTAACCTAATCATTTAGACCGAACAAAATGGAACATTCATTAGTAAAAAGAAAGACAAAAAAATGGAAGAAAATCCACCAGATATCCGCCACGTGAACCATGACGTTGTGATCATATCAGTGAGAACACACGCAGCCGAGCTCGTCTGTGACCATGTGACTGGTTAATGAATAGCTAGATCCAGCCAGACACACACACACACACACACACACACACACACACACACAAACCTAGACACCAGAGCACCACATTGATATCATCGTAGACCTTTGGCCAACTTGGAAGGCGATAATCAGCACTTGTAGGATATGTCACCGTCTCGGTCCGCGCACAGTACTTTCCAAAATGCCAATTAATTTCAAGTAGAGCAGCGAGAAGGAAGCAGGCAGATGACCGGTGGGTCCGTGTGCGTGGAGCTCAGTCTGGCCTCCGCTCTCTCCCAGCATGTGCTCCATGCTCCGTCCTCCTGATGCCCCCCGCTCTCTGGGAATCTATCCGTAGACGCCATTAACCCTTTCACTGCCACACGACGGTTAACCCCTTTACTATCACACAACCGACGGTCGAGGGTAGTGATGCACGATATATCGGCCGCCGATATGGCAGTTTTTTTTTTACACATTGGCATCGGTCCGATATCAAGATAGGGCCGATATGGGCCTTAAATAGTTTCAAAATATCAGTCATTTCTGAAAATAAGTTACAAAAGTAAAAAGAAAATGCGTTTTTGAAAATAGCTCTTTATTTGATTCATATAAGAAAGTGTTTTCTATAGAGATATCGACATCGGTAAATATCGGTATCGGCCAGAACAGCAATATTAATATCGGTCATTGGTATCGGCCACAATTTTCACATCGGTGCATCACTAGTAAAGGGTTAACCTTCTGTCGCGTGGCAGTGAAAGGGTTAACCTTCTGTGTGTGGCGCCGCAGTGAAAGGCTTAACCGTTTTTGGTAGTGCGGCGGTGAAAGGGTTAAGAATATAACGCTTGGCAGATAGTAGAGCTTCTGTAAAATAACTGAATATTAGGAGTAGCTCCAAACCAGGTAGACTTAGTCAATGTCAGTGATATAGAGACTAGGCAACGCTCGAGTGCTTTGCGTTTGTGTGTGAGCTGAGCAATGAGGTATGTGAATCGGGGGTGTGTGTGTGCGTGCGTGTGTGTGTGTGCGTGTGCGCGTGCGTGTGTATGTACGAGTGTAAACATCATTTGCTGCTCTGTGTCTGATGCCCGTTGAGTTTGTTGTCGACTAACAATATGGTAATAATAAACATGTAATGAAAGAAACGCTTTGTGCCGTTCATTTGGGAAGACGAGCTTCCTCCTCCCGACAGTGATGAAGAAGAGGAGCTTTCTCCTCCCGACAGTGATGAAGAGGAGCTTCCTCCTCCCGACACCAACGAAGAAGAGGAGCTTCCTCCTCCCGACACCAACGAAGAAGAGGAGCTTCCTCCTCCCGACACCAACGAAGAAGAGGAGCTTCCTCCTCCCAACACCGACGAAGAAGAGGAGCTTCCTCCTCCCGACAGTGATGAAGAAGAGGAGCTTCCTCCTCCCGACACCAACGAAGAAGAGGAGCTTCCTCCTCCCGACACCAACGAAGAAGAGGAGCTTCCTCCCGACAGTGATGAAGAAGAGGAGCTTCCTCCTCCCGACACCGACGAAGAAGAGGAGCTTCCTCCCGACACCAACGAAGAAGAGGAGCTTCCTCCCGACAGTGATGAAGAAGAGGAGCTTCCTCCTCCCGACACCAACGAAGAAGAGGAGCTTCCTCCCGACACCAACGAAGAAGAGGAGCTTCCTCCCGACACCGACGAAGAAGAGGAGCTTCCTCCCGACAGTGATGAAGAAGAGGAGCTTCCTCCTCCCGACACCAACGAAGAAGAGGAGCTTCCTCCCGACACCGACGAAGAAGAGGAGCTTCCTCCCGACAGTGATGAAGAAGAGGAGCTTCCTCCTCCCGACACCAACGAAGAAGAGGAGCTTCCTCCCGACACCAACGAAGAAGAGGAGCTTCCTCCCGACACCGACGAAGAAGAGGAGCTTCCTCCTCCCGACACCAACGAAGAAGAGGAGCTTCCTCCCGACACCGACGAAGAAGAGGAGCTTCCTCCTCCCGACACCAACGAAGAAGAGGAGCTTCCTCCCGACACCGACGAAGAAGAGGAGCTTCCTCCTCCCGACACCAACGAAGAAGAGGAGCTTCCTCCCGACACCGACGAAGAAGAGGAGCTTCCTCCCGACAGCGATAAAAGAAGGAACATGAAAGGACGCCAGGTTGGCCAAGTCACATGATCAGCTCCTTTATTTAAGTACAGCAACTCGAGGCGTTTGCACGGGAATTCAACATCTTTTTTTTGAACACGGAATACAGTGTGGCATCATGATATTTATGCATAAAAGTACCAGGAATATATTTCATATGAGAGTCTCGGTAGTGTTCCTTCATTCAATGAAAGGAGCTCTTGCATAGAGCCAGATACAGTGTACAGTCTACATAATGCATTAGTCAGACCCTATATACCATGTCATTCACCGTCCCATGGACAAGTCACACAGTTCCTTGTTAAAGGGGAAGTGCCTCCATTTTATTCATCTTCTTACTTGAGGAATGGGTGCAGTCGTGTAAACAGGGGCAGTCATCTCATCCTGCACGGAATGTTCGCTCGGTAAACCAAAAAAAAAAAAAAAAAAACTCGTCCTTCTCCCCGGAACTCCTTCTCGTTCGTTCGTTGCAGCCGTTCTGAAGCCACGCCCACTCGCCGTTCAGTTTCGCAGCTCGTCACTCCCTTTTTTTTTTTATTCTTTTATTTATTTTTTTATATTTATGCATCGTCATGGGAACTGTCCCTGCCAATGGAAATAAGGGTCAAAGTGCATGGAGGAGGTTCCTGTAAAAGGAGTAGGCGGTCGCAAAAAAAGGGATATTGGCTCTTCCTCAGCAGGTAGGAGGGGCTTATACATAGACAGACAAGGGGGACGGGGGGGGAGGGGCTCTAGGCACGGGCAGGACATTTCGCTAGGAGCCTGGGAATTTAAAGGGGAGGGGCTTACGCTATACCATGATTGGCAGGGGGGGGGGGGGGGGGGGCTCAGGTGTGACGCGGCATCTCGCACTGTTCACAGCGGTTGAGTGCAGGGTGGTTGAGGAAGGTGCAGCTCTCACAGTTCCACTGGGCGCCCTCGAAGTCCTCGTCCCTCTGGGGGCTGGGGGCCGCCGCCGGCTTGGAGCCCGGCTCCCCTTCTGAGAGGAGGAGCGGAGAACAGGAGACTCGTCAGGGTCATATTGCACTCGGGGTTCCCACAGACATTGCAACATTTAAATCAAGGACTTTCCTAAGCACTATTTTTCATTTTAACTCTTTCAGTGCCACTCACGAGATTTCTCGTGTTTTTTTTATAGGTGGTTGCTAGCCACTCACGAGATTTCTCTGATTTTTTTTTTTTTAGCGATCTGAAAAATTATTGCATCACCCGAGCCTACCCGAGTATAGCCGAGGGGCGCCGACGATCACTGTGGAAAAAAGCGCCCCCTGTCGTCTCCCAGATGACATAAGTGATTTTGGAATGGACTCAATGAAAATGAATGGGGAAAAAAATCCGGTACTCCACATTTTCCAGTTCACTGATCCAGCCGGGGTTACTAGAGTTCATTCTGGAGCCTCAGATCCCCGCGGATCATAGAGATCTACTGTGTCGCGTTGGATCCATACACTTATCGATTTTTTCGAATGGTGATCAGGAATTGGAATATACCAGTTGGATACCATCTGATGTCAGGTAAGGACTCTATGTTATCAGTGGTAGGATAATCAGAGTAAGTTTGATGAAGTTATAAGCTGTTTTGTGAAATGTCTTCTTTCGGTTTCATTGTAAAAGTCCGAGAGGAAATCAACGGGGCGATTATCAGTGCGCGGCCGTAATGTGCGTGCGTGCACGTATAATATTGATCATCTAGCGTTTATTTGAAAACGATTCATAAAAAGGCCGACGAATATCAACGTTGTGGAATATTCCACTAAAAGACGATTTTCATAGAATGCTCCAGAATGAGCTGTTTTTTATATCAAAACGGGGGCTTTTCTAACTGCTCTGAAACGGAAACGACGCGATAAAAAAAGAATCTGCCTTCACAGCACTGACTGGAAAATAGTATTTGATAATGCGATGGGCAGATTAGACACATAGCCATAATTTAAAACATAGATTAGGCGATATTAACGTTAACATTGGCGCCGATGGTGGCATTCAAGCGGTAAAACGGAAAACCAGGCATGGCATTGAAAGAGTTAAAAGGGCATTTAAAAGGATACAATTCACTTTTAAATGCTGTTTTTTTTTTATCATAGGAAAACAAATTGTATCGTGGATGAACAAAACGTTCAATGCGAATGGTTGAATTTCAAGGACTTTTTAAACACCTTGTAAAAAAATTGGCTGTTCAAGGAATTCCAGGCCTGGTAAAAAATCAAGCACTTTAAGCACTTCCAAGGACCTTGTGCGAACCCTGTCCTGCATATTGCGCGCGCGCGCGCACACACACACACACACACCACACACACACCACACACCACACACCCACACACACACACAATACCACTGGAATGCCTGCACCTCAATAGCAGATTAAACCATGGTCGTCACTCAAAAGAGATATGCATTCAAGCAGCGAGAATTCCGGAGCGAGAACGCAGACGGACACAGGGACCCGTTTTAAATAAGCGGGGGGCTTCTCATCTCGTTTCCATGCCAACAGGGTTGGTATGGGCGAGACACACGAGGCCACGGCGGTCAGTCAATCGTTTAGTCTTGGCTTCCACAAGAAAGTGACCAGAAAGCCTGGATGCCAGAGCGACGTGGTGAGGATAGAAAAACACCGGCCGGCTTCTCACCTTTCCTCTTGGGCGGCTTGGGCGGCACCACCGGGCCGGGCTGGATGTTGTCGTAGAAGCTGTTCCTGGCTTTAGGGTCAAACTTCCCTGTTGGTGGAGAGATTTATTATTATTATTATTATTTTTATATATATTTTTTTTCTATTCATTCTGTTTAAACCAATGGGGTTTTTCTTCACAGTTGCAGATACAGATTAGGCTACACACTAATATTAGAGTATTACAACTGATGAGTTATATTTAGGGATGTCCCGATCCGATCACGTGATCGGGATCGGCGCCGATCACGTGCTTTTCAGAGGATCGGGGATCGGGAAAAAATAATAATAAAAATCGGCAGTCAAAAAAGAAAATGTTTATTCAACAAACATGACCATGTCCACGTCTTAAACTCAGACGGAGGCCTTAGTTTTGGTTTTAAATTACATATAATATATCATCATTAATATATTTATTGTCACACAAAGCAGAATAATTGTCCACAACAAACACATTCCCTTTAATTTACACCGTTGCAACAAACACATTCCCTTTCATTTAGACCGGTGTTCTGCCACAACAACACGTCGCTCCCGTAACACGGTTAATATCCACTGACTTGAGCAGCTAGACTTAATGTCAGAGGTTTGGAACTAAGCATTTTAAAATAGAAAGTCAAGCCAGTTGCAATGTTTGCAAGGAGGACAGGCTGGAGGACAGACTAACTTTTCACCTGGAGGATAACGTCAATTATTTGCTGTGACTGAGGATTATCGTCAGCGTTTCAGACCAGAATGGACCATTACGTAAGTCGAACACTGAATGTATACTAATGTGCAAACATATATTGAAACTTTTAATATTTCTCATATGAAGCAGAAGCACATTTCTCAGGCTGAATGTAATAACAAAAGCCTCCGCGCTCGCGCCCCGGACTATAGGCAACCAGAGGGGCTTGTCTCGCTCCGCCAGTTTCTGACAAAAATGCGTCAAAATTGATTACTAATGTGAAAGATCGGATCGTAAACGATCGGATCGATAGATATTTAAAATCACATGATCGGGATCGGATCGGGAGCAAAAAAAGGCGATCGGGACATCCCTAGTTATATTCATTAAAGAAAGTGGATTTAATTGATTTAGTTGGGCTGGGGCTTCTCCCTGGGCTGGGTCTGGAAAGTTGATTTAATAAAATAAAAAAAAATACTAATTTAATCAGATTAATATTTTTTTTTTTATTTAAATTAAAAGAGTTACAAAAAAATAAAGATTTGTTTTTATTATTATTAAAAACGAAGGTTCGAACGTCCGTTCGAAAAACCCTGACCAATTTCGAATCCCAAAAACAGGCTTCGGGGACAGCCGTTGACCCCAAACTATCATTCGAACCACACATCAATAACATCACCAAGACATAATAATACTAATAATAAACTACTTTATTTATGAAGCATCCTTCATGCAATAGCAAGCAGCCCAGAGTGCTTTGACAACACAAACAATTTAAATAATTATAATTAATTAATTAATTAACCCTTAATTAATAATAAAATGTATGACTCAGTAGACAAATTGCATATCACAAGCAATAAAATAAGTAGAAAGAATAAGTTAAATAAAATGATTAAAACAAAAGGAATATACTAAATACAGTTAAAAGCCAAGACCGCTACTGTCCCCCGCAAGAGACTGAAAAGCTGGTTCATGCCCTCATTTAAGTCCCACCTCAAAACCCACCAGTTCAACCTCGCATACCCTCACTCCTGACCCTCCAACACCTGCATCACTCACATTTACACACCTCACTCCTGACCCTCCAACACCTGCATCACTCACATTTACACACCTCACTCCTGACCCTCCAACACCTGCATCACTCACATTTACACACCTATACTATTTATTTTTGTTTTACATCTGTTGTCATTGTGAATGTCCATGTACTGTGATTTACTGTGAATGTCCATGTAATGCAATGTCTGTAAAGTGCTTTGAGATACTATATTATTATTATATGCAACATGATGGTAAATGGTGCATTTATATAGCAGCTTTTATCGAAAGAGCTTTACAATTTTGTTCCTCACATTCGCCCGTTCACTCACACAGACAGACAGCGGAGGCGACCGTGCAAGGTGCCAACCTGCTCATCGGTAGCAATTAGGGGTTAAGTATCTTGCTCAAGGACACTTCCGACATGCTGCTTGGGGAGGAGTGGGAATCGAACCGGGAACCTTTCAATAACCAGACGACCGCTCTACCTCCTGAGCCACTGTCGCCCCATGATGGAGCCTCATCCATCAGCTTGTCAAACTAGTCTGCTTCTGGACTCTTTGGAAGATGCTTTCAAATAATCAAAAAGAAAAAAGGGCTGCGTCTGAGAGTGTGTGTGTGTGTGTGTGTGTGTGTGTGTGTGAGAGAGTGAGAGAGTGAGAGAGTGAGAGAGTGAGTGAGTGAGTGAGTGAGTGAGTGAGTGAGTGAGTGAGTGAGTGAGTGAGTGAGTGAGTGAGTGAGTGAGTGAGTGAGTGAGTGAGTGAGTGAGTGAGTGAGTGGTGTGAGTGAGTGAGTGAGTGGGTGGGTGGGTGGGTGGGTGGGTGGGTGGGTGGGTGAGTGAGTGAGTGAGTGAGTGAGTGAGTGAGTGAGTGAGTGAGTGAGTGAGTGAGTGAGTGAGTGAGTGAGTGAGTGAGTGAGTGAGTGAGTGAGTGAGTGAGTGAGTGAGTGAGTGAGTGAGTGAGTGAGTGAGTGAGTGAGTGAGTGAGTGAGTGAGTGAGTCAGTGAGTGAGTGAGTGAGTGAGTGAGTCAGTGAGTGAGTGAGTGAGTGAGTGAGTGAGTGAGTGAGTGAGTGAGTGAGTGAGTGAGTGAGTGAGTCAGTGAGTGAGTGAGTGAGTGAGTGAGTGAGTGAGTGAGTCAGTGAGTGAGTGAGTGAGTGAGTGAGTGAGTGAGTGAGTGAGTGAGTGAGTCAGTGAGTGAGTGAGTGAGTGAGTGAGTGAGTGAGTGAGTGAGTGAGTGAGTGAGTGAGTACCTCTAGACGACTGCAGCAGTCCCGTCTCCTTCAGGGTGCAGTCGATATTAATCTGAAGCTGTCTGTTCTGACTCCGCAGTCGGGTCATCTCTTCAGGCTGTGAACACAACGAACACGCGAGACACTTTGATTAGACAAGAAAACAGGCAACAAAGTTTCCTCCTTCTTGTCCATTTGCTGGTTGGAACGTCCTTCTCATCCTCCCCTTGTAATACTATAAGAATATCACTTTAATCCTATAGGAACATCACTTTAATACTATAGGAATATCACTTTAATACTATAGGAATATCACTTTACAAAATGTTTATTTTTGTTTGAATTAATAACATTTATGTAAATCACAATCCTCTGTTATAACTAGGGATGCTCGATATTGTTTTTTTTACCGATACCGATATACCGATATTGTCCAACTCTTAATTTCCGATACCGATATCAACCGATACCGATATATGCAGGGTACCCCCCCCCCCCCCCCCCCCCCCCAAAAAACAGAATAATTTCAGGAAATTAACATTACATATCTCTTGTTGTGGAATTAACACAACATTATGCATACTTTTGAGAATAAATAAAATCAGAATTTGTTCTTACTTGCTTGCCTGGGTAAATAAAGGTTATAGAAATGTAAAAAAAAATAAAAGAAAATAAAAAAATAAGGGGGGGGGGGGGGGGTTTGAAAACCGATACCGATATTTTCCGATATCACATTTTAATGCCAATATCGGCCGATAATATCGGACATCCCTAGTTATAACATGATCTTATCACCCCTTCTCTCTGCCGACTATGTCTTTTCATATTCACAATCAGAAAACACAAAAAGAAAAGAAAAAAGAAACGTGAGCCCTGTGACTACGACACGGTGTCTTTGTTAAATATTTCACCTGTAAAAACAAGGACCCCTTTTGTAATGTAAGACATTAGGGGTGACACAAATCAATTACTGCATCGATGCTTTGAAACATTTGATTAACAGAAGTTAAATGTCCCAAAGCATCTAGTCAGACAGAAATACAAAATACTTGTTTAATTCAGAAATGCTGTTTAAGTGAATTAGCTCGATGTCAGTGTGCAGTAAACTTAGATGTTACATTTAATTTGTATGAAACAATCGTTTCATACAGATGCACCGATTAAATTAACAAAATAATCGCTGGATGAATCGATTACTTAAGAGTTTAAAATAGATCTGGAGGGGATCTCTAAATAACCATTAGTAGCAGCTCTACAAGACATATTACTTAAACATGACAACATTAAGCTGGGGCACTGGAAAGCAGATTGCTGAATGGTTAAATTAACCATTCATTTTGACAGCCCTATAAGAACTGCACTCCAAGTTTGAATTCAAAGTTTATAAAAAATATGTGGTAAATGCAAAATAGTTTATCCAAAGTGCTTTCCAATTTGTTTTACCCCTTCATTCACACATTCACACACCGATGGCGGAGGCAACCATGCAAGGTGCCAACCTGCTCATCGGGAGCAGTTAGGGGTTAAGTGTATTGCTCAAGGACACATCGACACGCTGCCCGGGAGGAGCGGGAATCAAACCGGGAACCTCTGGATTACCAGACAACTGCTCTACATGTCGCTCCCCAGTTTCAAAACACATCATTGCAGTTAGATTTGCATTTTAGTTGACCTCACAAATACAGGAAAAACAGAAGCAAAATAAACAAAGTGAACATATATTATACATTCCCTGATGGACCGTTGTGCTGCTGCAATGTGGGAGGTTGTGCCCCAATGCGCTCAAGGTCAGAATGAAAGAGAGCGCGGAACATGCAGAGAGAGGAGCAGGCATCCACCCCCACAGGAAGCCCTCGCCAACACCCTACCCTCTGTCGGGTTGGGTAACCCTTTGACTGCCGCGCTACCAAACGGTTAACCCTTTCACTGTGACAATACACAGAAGGTTAACCCTTTCACTGCCACACAACAGCAGGTTAACCCCTTCACTGCCACACTACAGAAGGTTACCGTCGGTAGTGTGATAGTAAAGGGTTAACCTTCTGTAGTGTGGCAGTGAAAGGGTTAAAAAAGGTACCGACCGAATTACATTAGAGTACCGATTCACGCTAGATGGGATAAGGATACGGTGCATGTGAGTGTGCACGTGTGTGCAGTGTGTGTATGTGTGAGATAGATATAGGACTGGGTATCAAAATTCAACACTTTTATGGTATTGATCGAATTGCTTCAATACTATTTGTGTCATTCGATACCAAAACTCGATACCTTTGTAAGTTAATCTCCTTGGCGTCAGTGAGCCAATAAGAATGTTTGTTCTAAGATATAACATTTATTTTACAGTACATGTGTGCATTCCCAGGCAGGGCCTGAAATTTACTTTTTGACTCACCGGCCAGTGGCGGGTAGATGGGAAAAATCTACCCGCCAGGCATATTTCTTACCAGAAAAAAAAACGCATTTTTGTGTCACAAAAAATAAAATTTGAAGCAAATTATTTTAATATATTGATCGATGATCAATACATGTCAAGTCAATCTTAAATTCTAACCTAATCAGACTCCTCACTCTCTACCCTCTTTGCAGTATTGAACAGCACATAATAAAACGTGAAGGTTTTGTAAACCTAACTTAAACCTCCTCAATCATGTCCTCATCAGAGTCCACAATCTCCACCCTCTTTGCCCGGTCACGTCCGTCCATAAAGTCCGGCCTCCTACTCCTGACGGAGTCCTGGTGCCACAGCTTCACAGCTTTTGTGGGGTCATACTCACTGATCTCTGGAGAGGACAGCTGGACCATCAGGAGATCCGACAGTGTGTCAGATTGAATCCGGGACACAGACATGCAGCCAATGTGACACTGGCTCTGTTAATGGTCACAAATGGCTTCTTCCAGCTTCATCGATTTACAAACGTGTCGTTTGCGTTTTTCTTTTTGACATACTTGCGGCACACGGAACAACTCATCGCTACAGCCCCAGCATCATACTACTGTAGTCAGTCTCTTGAAACACCGCTATCTCCAAACGTCCACTCCTCTCCAAACTTCTTGTTAGGTGGTCCCGCTCTCACTTCTTCATCATGTTTCATTGGAGAAAGGAGCCGCGGTGGGTTTTCTTTTCAGCGGCCGGCTTCCCTCCTTCCATATGGTTCCACATATTGTAACCCATTTAACGCCATTGAACCTTTCACTACCACACTACAGAAGGTTAACCCTTTCACTACCACACTACAGAAGGCTAACCCTTTCACTACCACACTACAGAAGGTTAACCCTTTCACTACCACACTACAGAAGGTTAACCTTTCACTACCACACTACAGAAGGTTAACCCTTTCACTACCACACTACAGAAGGTTAACCTTTCACTACCACCCTACAGAAGGTTAACCCTTTCACTACCACACTACAGAAGGTTAACCCTTTCACTACCACACTACAGAAGGTTAACCCTTTCACTGCCACACTACAGGTTAACCTTTCACTGCCACACTACAGAAGGTTAACCTTTCACTACCACACTACAGAAGGTTAACCCTTTCACTACCACACTACACTACAGACGGTTAACCCTTTCACTACCACACTACAGAAGGTTAACCCTTTCACTGCCACACGACAGCCGGTTAACCCGCTCACTGCCACACGACAGAAGGCTAACCCTTTTACTATCACACAACCGACGGTCGAGCTAACGTTAGCTAATTTCGGGGGCCCTGTTCCCAGGCGCGTGTGTGTGTGTGTGTGTGTGTGTGTGTGTGTGTGTGTGTGTGTGTGCTTCTCACCCGGGGGATCAGGCTGCTGGAGTTGACCCGTCTGAAGCGCCTCTGCAGTGCGTCGTACTCCATGTCGTTGACGTCGGCCTTCAGACGCTCCATCTTCTGCCGCTCCAGCAGCAGCTCCTTCAGGAGGCGCTCCATACGAGCCCTCTGGTGGAGGAGGAGGGCTGGGGGGGCACACACACACACACAGAGTGAGGAGGACACGCACACAGTGAGCCCTCTGGTGGAGGAGGAGGGCTGGGGGGGCACACACACACACACAGAGTGAGGAGGACACGCACACAGTGAGCCCTCTGGTGGAGGAGGAGGGCTGGGGGGGCACACACACACACACAGAGTGAGGAGGACACGCACACAGTGAGCCCTCTGGTGGAGGAGGAGGGCTGGGGGGGCACACACACACACACAGAGTGAGGAGGACACGCACACAGTGAGCCCTCTGGTGGAGGAGGAGGGCTGGGGGGGCACACACACACACACAGAGTGAGGAGGACACGCACACAGTGAGCCCTCTGGTGGAGGAGGAGGGCTGGGGGGGCACACACACACACACAGAGTGAGGAGGACACGCACACAGTGAGCCCTCTGGTGGAGGAGGAGGGCTGGGGGGGCACACACACACACACAGAGTGAGGAGGACACGCACACAGTGAGCCCTCTGGTGGAGGAGGAGGGCTGGGGGGGCACACACACACACACAGAGTGAGGAGGACACGCACACAGTGAGCCCTCTGGTGGAGGAGGAGGGCTGGGGGGGCACACACACACACACAGAGTGAGGAGGACACGCACACAGTGAGCCCTCTGGTGGAGGAGGAGGGCTGGGGGGGCACACACACACACAGAGTGAGGAGGACACGCACACACACACAGAGTGAGGAGGACACGCACACAGAGTGAGGAGGACACACACACAGTGAGCCCTCTGGTGGAGGAGGAGGGCTGGGGGGGCACACACACACACAGAGTGAGGAGGACACACACACAGTGAGCCCTCTGGTGGAGGAGGAGGGCTGACACACACACACACACACACAGAGTGAGGAGGACACGCACACAGTGAGCCCTCTGGTGGAGGAGGAGGGCTGGGGGGACACACACACACACACAGAGTGAGGAGGACACGCACACACACACCCAACACACACACCCAGTGAGGACTACACACAATACACAGTGAGGACTACACACAATACACAGTGAGGACTTACACACACAACACACAGTGAGGACTTACACACACAACACACAGTGAGGACTTACACACACAACACACAGTGAGGACTACACACAACACACAGTGAGGACTTACACACACAACACACAGTGAGGACTTACACACACAACACACAGTGAGGACTTACACACACAACACACAGTGAGGACTTACACACACAACACACAGTGAGGACTTGTTACACACACACAACACACAGTGAGGACTTACACACACAACACACAGTGAGGACTTACACACACAACACACAGTGAGGACTACACACACAACACACAGTGAGGACTTACACACACAACACACAGTGAGGACTTACACACACAACACACAGTGAGGACTTACACACACAACACACAGTGAGGACTTACACACACAACACACAGTGAGGACTACACACAACACACAGTGAGGACTTACACACACAACACACAGTGAGGACTACACACACAACACACAGTGAGGACTTACACACACAACACACAGTGAGGACTTGTTACACACACACAACACACAGTGAGGACTTACACACACAACACACAGTGAGGACTTACACACACAACACACAGTGAGGACTTACACACACAAAACACAGTGAGGACTTGTTACACACACACAACACACAGTGAGGACTTACACACACAACACACAGTGAGGACTACACACTAGGGGTGTAACAATGCATCGATTAATCGAAATGCATCGATTCTAATGTGTTCGATTCGATGCATCGATTTGAATATGTTAGAATCGAAATTAATCTAAATAAAAAAATAAGATTTTTCTTTTTGTGTATTGTTTTTATTGACCTATAGTCCATTCATCCTGAGTGAATCAGTTCCCCCAGCCACATTTGTGGATACATTTTGGGGGGGGGGGGGGGAATTAACACTTTAATTGCCGGAGACGCCGAAACTCGTCATTCCCCGCCATGCTCATTCTGCCGAAGACGCCGTAACACGTCTTTGATATTGTTGGGGAAAATGTGTATATGAGGTGAACTAGTTTAATATGGGTCAACTAAGCAGTACTGAAAGACGGTCTGGCTGATGTTCTTAAAACAACTTGGAGATAGGCAGATGGACATTTCAGTACATCATATCGTGTGCTCTAATCTTGTGTACATCATATCTTGTTCTTTTCTCTCTTTCATACATACACATATACACACACACATTTAATCTTTTCTCTCTTTAATCTTTTCTCTCTTTTACACACATACATATACACACACACATTTAATCTTTTCTCTCTTTAATCTTTTCTCTCTTTTACACACATACATATACACACACACATCTAATCTTTTCTCTCTTTAATCTTTTCTCTCTTTCATACATACACATATACACACACACATCTCACTAATCTTGCATCTCTCTTCGATGTTAAATCTATGTTCTTCTTAATGTCTTTATCTCTCTTCGATGTTCTTAATGTTTTTATCTCTCTTCGATGTTAAATCTATGTTCTTCTTAATGTCTTTATCTCTCTTCGATGTTCTTAATGTTTTTATCTCTCTTCGATGTTAAATCTACGTGTCATCTTAATGTACGTCATGTCATATCTGATATGATATGACACGTCATCATATCTGTCATGTGGGGGCAGGACTGAGAGGGGATTTAGGGGACAAGCAGAGGGATTGAGAGGTTAGAGTGTTTTTCTTCAACTGTGGTGACCGTCTGATGATCCATAGCTTCTGCTGTTAAAACTTTCTTTCATTAAACAAATTGCCTGTTGAAATTGGAAATATCGTCTCCTGCTGTGTTAAACAACCATCAGCCACAACATTTGGTGACCCTTGACCTGTAGACGCCCAGCCGGGCCTTTCATACGGCCAGTTCCTGGAATCTCCCGTAGACATTCTGGCGGTTGTCGACAAAAAAAAAAAGGTGAGCGTTGTGCTTGTTATTATAATATCCGTCAGAGATTCTGCGGGAGGAAAAAGTGCGCTGGCTGTGTGACTGGTTTTGGATGGACGGCTATAAAACGAACACGAGTGGTGAGGTGTTGACACTAGGGCGAATCCTCTTTTAACAGGCTATAAGTGCGCCACTAATCAATTTTAATTGCATGTTTTCGACCTATCTGGTTAAACTTTTCTCTCTGGTCAAATTTTTCTCTGACCCTTTACAAAACACTCTCCCTATTCCCCACTTCCTTGTTATAACTGTGGTAGGCTGGTCATGGTTGACACCGACACATGTACACACATAACTCTCTCAGAGATAGTGGTGGGTAGCTACAGAGAGGCCAGCTGTGATAATATGAGCAGAGAGTGAAAAACAATTTGGGCAGCGTTTGACGAGACTCTAGTTGTTTCCACTGTTGGGCCTAGACACACACACACACATTCCTGTGTCACAATACACACATACAATACACACACACGTCTGTGCAAAAACACAGACACACACAGACACACACAGACATACACACACACTCACCACACACACACACAGACACACACACACACAAACACACACACACCGACACACACACACACACACACAGTCACACACACACACAGTCACACAGACACACACACCGACACACACACACACACACACACATTCCTGTGTACACACATACAATACACACATACAATACACACACACGTCTGTGCAAAGGCACACAGACACACACACACTCACCACACACAGACACAGACACAGACACCGACACACACACACACATTCCTGTGTACACACATACAATACACACATACAATACACACACACGTCTGTGCAAAGGCACACAGACACACACACACACACACACACACACACACACACACACAGTCACACACACACACACACACAGTCACACACAGACACAAACAGACGCACACACACACAGTCACACACAGACACACACACCGCATTGTAGAACCAGGTTAACTGTGTCCTGGCTGTAGTAGTAGAACCAGGTTAACTGTGTCCTGGCTGTAGTAGTAGAACCAGGTTAACTGTGTCCTGGCTGTAGTAGTAGAACCAGGTTAACTGTGTCCTGGCTGTAGTAGCATTGTAGAACCAGGTTAACTGTGTCCTGGCTGTAGCATTGCTGTAGAGTAGTAGAACCAGGTTAACCGTGTCCTGGCTGTGGTACAACCACACACACACACACACAACACAATAAACACACACACACACTAAACAACGATGCATACAGCAGAAGACATACTGTTAGATCGGAACCCGCTCCTAAAAAATATAATTCTCAAGGTAGGTGTCCGTTGGCAGAGGCGTACAAAGGCCGGGGACACAAAATGGCCTTCCGGAGGTACTTTTGATCTCGACGTATGCGAAGAGATGAATGTAATGATTCGTAACCACAAGCCAGGCGACAACAGCAAAAAGAGGTTGAAAAAGAGGACAGAAGAGTTGGGGGTAATGAAGCTCTACGCCCAGAAGGGGAGAGCATACAGGCAGGAAGCTTTAGCGCTAAATCAGAGAGAGACGGATATAGGGAAACCAACATCCCCACCTTATGTCACGCAATTGCCGGTGGGCACTGTGACAATAAGAGGAGAATATGAGGAGACGGAATTAGGGACCCCCGCTAGGTCAGAAACCTCCGCTAGATCAGAGACCTCCCTTAGGCGAGATACCCCCCCCAAACTGACCCCGCAGGATCTCTATCCGAAAGCCCTGGCGGCATATGGCGAGACAGTACGTCGGAAGTTGTATACTGCAGAGGAAGAGGAGGTAGAGAACCTGGGCAGGCAGAGGGAGGGAGTCGGGAGGAAGATAGAGGAAGAGCCCCGTCAGAGTGTGGCACAGCAGACATCAGAGAAACACGGAGCATGTGGCCACACTAAACTGTTGACTGAGGAGGAAGATGAGAATGACACGAAACCAGGACAGGAGAAAGGAAACATTACAGGAACCCTGACTTTCGCCCCTACATTTGTGGGAAGTGTGACAAGCACAGGCCAGTTTCCCCTGCTAATAAAGGGGAACGATATCTTTCACATGCCATGGTCACCTCTAGACATCGATGGTTTAATAGTAAGACTACCGGACCTTTCAGAAGGAGCCTCCAGGTGGATCACGCAGTTTGAGGAAAATACGTCATCTTTTCTGCTAGCAGTGGGTGACGTCAAATCCCTGTTGACGCGTTTGCTAGGAGTTGGTGCCTGCCGGGACATCATGGGTGATACATCGATGCGAGTGGCATGCGACACGCAGGCCCATGATGGAGACATATTCAACGCGCATAGAGCGGCGTTGTGGTACAAACTCAGGAATCAATATCCATCACGTATTAATCCGGCAAAACTGGCAGGCAACCCCATAATGGAGACGGAAGGGCCTGGCGCCTATGTGAATAAAGTACTGAAGGAGTGGAGAGGTGAGCTAGGACACAACCCAGAAATTGACCCGTTGCAGAGAGCGATGTTTAGAGAAAGTGTGATGAGAGGGCTTCCAGAGGTGGTTAAGAATAGACTGGAAGACGTGGTGGGGTTAATGGACATGACTTATCCTTTGTTCTGTGCACATGTAACACATAGTGTGGAGAAGCAAAGGGCTCAGGAGCAGAAAGTCAGGGATCAGGATAGAAATGACGCAAGGAAGTTAACTCAGCAACAACTGCAGCCCCAAAGGAGGCTGCAGGCAGTAATGGTGTCATCTGCTACCTCTCCACCCATGCAGGACCAGAGACCCCCGCCTGCACCTCAGGTAGTGAGAAGCTATGGCTATAGTTCACAGAACCAGGCGTCCAGGCGGCAGGCAGGGAATGGGCAATCAGGCCCACGGTTTACACAGGGACCGGGGAACGAACAACAGTTTCCCCGTTTCCACTGTTGGAACTGCGGCATGCAGGGACACAGGGAAATGAGATGTAGGCAACCATACCGTCCCGGCTCGGAGTATGGAAGACCCGTGCGCCAGGGGGAGTCACAAGGGCCCCACAACCAGGGGGAGACAGGAGGGCCCCGAAACCAGGGGGGTAATCACTAGGGGTGCCCAGAGAATGCGACGGGGGGAAATCAAATGATTGTGGTTTCCAAGGGAGCTGAGCAAGAACCTATTCTGCAGGTCCTAGTGGAGGGCAAATTAACAGAGATGATGGCAGACACTGGAGCAGGTTTTTCCTGCATAAAGCAAAAATACGCCGCTCACTTACCCCAGTCTGGACAGTATGTTCGGACGGTCGGATTCTCGGGAAAAACACAATTAATACCCACATCAGATCCAATCTCTATGACGTATAACAACAAGACCATAACAATACCTGTATTAATTTCGGACAGCACCCCGCGCAATCTCTTGGGACGAGATGCAATGTGTAAACTAGGCTGTAAAATCCTATGTACGCCTGAGGGGATTCAAATTGAACAAGACGTGTACCAAATGATGCTACAAGGGACGGGGGAGAAAGAGGCCACTGTGTTCTGGCTGGGCAACATAGATGCAGAGCTGCAAAGGGTCTGTGACCCCTGGGAGCCATTTCTGAAAACCCAACTGCCTCAGTCTAGACAAACAAACATGGAGGCACATTGCACACTACAGTATTTGACGAATAGTGACCTAGTTAGGAACAAGGCATGGTTGCAGGGACAGCCCGAGCAGGTGCAGATTAACTCATCTACGATAATTGTAGGGAGACAGGGCGCGGCGTTGAGGGTTAACACGAGTAAGTATCTGCGGGAACAACATAGACTAAGAGACGCCGCCCCACACATCACTCTGAGAATAAATCCTGGTTACGAATCCGAACATCTAGGTTCAATGATACAGGAATCCGAGACTCAAAGGTGGGTCTCCACGGAATCTCCGCTAATTTGGAACAGCGCAGATGGGAGTTTCATAAAAATAATGATTTCCTTTTCAGTTTTGGCAAAACCGCAAGTAATCAGATTACCCTTGCGTTATTCCAGAGGCGGATGCTTTGCTGGAACAGGACATGTTGGCGCGCACCCCAGAACGGTTGTGGTCAAAACACGACACAGATGTGGGTCTAATATTGTCGGCACAGCCAGTGAAGGTCAGGTTAAAGAAGGGTTGTAGACCACCCTTTATCAGACAGTATACAATGAAGCCAGAGTCGGAGGAAGCTATATCACATCAGATTGAGGGACTGTTAAAGGGGGGAGTGCTCGTCCCTTTCAAATCCAGATGTAATACACCTATCCACCCAGTGCTAAAGGCGGACAAGGCTAGGTACAGACTGGTACACGATTTGAGGGCGGTGAACGACGTGGTGTCTGGACCAGAGGCGGAAGTCGCTAATCCACACACCCTCCTGACAAACATCCCGAGTAGCTCGCAGTACTATACGGTCATTGATCTCACGCAGGCATTCTTCAGTGTTCCATTGGAAAAAGAGTCTCAGTATCTGTTTGCTTTTACCCACAGGGGGAAACAATACTCTTACACCCGGTTGCCACAAGGGTTCGCGCACTCGCCGCATTACTTCTCGAAGGCGCTCAAGGAAGACTTGCAAGGAGAGTGCGACACACTACTCAGCACGGTTTTACTGTATGCAGATGACATTCTAATCTGCTCGGATACACGTCAGCAGTGCCATGAGGACTCCATCAAAGTTTTGAGTGGATTGGCCGTGGGAGGCCACAAGGCATCCCGTTCAAAACTGCAGTACTGCCAGCCAAAAGTTGAGTACTTGTCTCGCGTCATTCAAAAGGGCATAAAAAACATCTCACCCACGCAACTCGAAGCTGTATCCAAGGCACCTAGGCCATTGACGGTCCGACAGATGATGACGTTTTTAGGGATGACTGGGTACAGCTCTGAGTGGGTGGAGGACTATACGATAGCTACAGCGCCGTTGAGGATGATGATAAAAGAGGCGGGTACAGACAAGCTTCGCGCTCCCTTGACATGGACCGAGGAGGGGGAGGACGCGTTCATAAACATTAAGCGTCTGTTGTTACAGGCCCCTGCCCTGGCGCTGCCGGATTATGAGAAGTGTTTCCACCTATTCGTCTCACATAGAGCGCAGCATGCGACAGCTGTCCTGACTCAAACACAGGGGGGGAGTGGGAAAAAACAACCGATAGCATATTACTCTAGAGCTCTTTCGCCGGTAGAGCAGGGTCTGCCACCTTGTTATCAGGCCCTGGCCGCAGCACATTTGATGTATGAGAAAGCAACGGCCGTGACAATGGGATATGACATTTGCATTTGGACACATCACAAATTGGCAAACTTGATTGAAAGAGGCAAATTTGTTCTGACCAGCCAACGGCAACAGGCTTACATGAGGCTCCTGCAGTACTCGGACGTTACGATAAAAACATGCCACGGCAGTAACCCGGCGGATCTGGTACCACTCCCGAGCGAGGGTCAACCGCATGAGTGCGAGGTGGAGGTACAGGCTTTCGTGAAACTCCGTCCTGATTTGGGAGTCGACCCGCTCGCGATAGCAGAACTCTCACTTTTTGTGGATGGGTCCTGCTATCGGGAGGGGGAAAATTTAAGGTCAGGATACGCCGTCGTACAGTGCAAACCTAACGGAGAAACACTAACAAGAAAGGCCGGACAATGCATGCAACCATGTTCGGCCCAGCTTGCAGAACTAATAGCACTAACAGAAGCATGCATAATAGCTAAAGATCGCACGGTTAACATCTTTACAGACTCTGCTTATGCGCATGGCGTATGCCACCTATTTGCGGCCATTTGGAAGGCAAGAGGCTTTAAGAAATCGGACGGCTCACCGATCCTTCACCACAAGCAGGTTGTGGCGCTTATTCAGGCTGTAAAGTTGCCCAAAAGCATTGCTATCGTAAAGTGCCAGGCACACAGAAAAGACCCGTCTTTTGTGACGACGGGAAACAACGCGGCGGACGAGGCCGCGAAGGCGGCGGCTGCGGTGCCGTCCACGGCTGTTCTGATGTTTGCGGCCGAACTGACGACTGAGGTAACTGAGGATAATTTGAGTGATCTTCAGGACCACGCAGGCCGAGAAACAGTCGTGGACGGAGAGGGGGGCTGTAAGGGGGGCAGATGGTCTGTGGAGGAGTCATAACGGTTTGATAGTCGCCTCCATCGATCTTCTGTCCTTGGTGATACCTGAGGCTCATGGTGTTGATCACTGTGGAAGAGCAGAGACCCTGAAACGAATCACGAAAATGCTTACAGGGCAATGTGCGCAAAGGAGTACCGACAGTGGCGGCTTACACACCCCTCCCTGAGGGACCATTCAGACATCTGATTATGGACTACACGGATATGATAACGCCAGTGCAGGGCAAACGATACCTCCTGGTAGTAGAGGACTGCTTTAGTCGCTGGATTGAGGCCATTCCATCTAAACACAAGAACGCGGACACAGTGATCAAGTTCCTGTGTCGCGAGGTCATTCCGAGATTTGGAATTCCCACGATATTACAAAGCGATAATGGCCGCGAGTTCATCGACAAGGTGGTTAAAGGGCTGATGCAGAAATTAGGTATAAGACAGCGCCTTTCCTGTGTCTATAGTCCCGGGTCGCAGGGAAAGGTGGAAAGGGCCAATCTGGTCATTAAAAACAAACTGTTGAAAATCTGTATGCAAACTAAGCTTAACTGGATTGATGCTTTGCCACTTGCTCTGATGGCTATTAGAAGCAGCGTAAACCGCCAAACACAGCTAACACCGCATGAAATGCTTACAGGCCGCAGCATGCCAGCACCGCCATTTAGACACCTGGCTAGGGGCCCGGCATTAGATATTTTTGAGCAAGATCTGAAAAAATATCTTCAGCAAGTGACTAAAATACATGAAGCTGTGTTTCGACAGGAGCAGAGAAAGGAGAAAAAGGGGGTGAAGGAGGCGGAGAAGGAAGCCACCAAACCGAGGCTGATCCCTGGGGACCTGGTCTTCGTAAAGGTCCACAAGAGAAAGTGGTCATCACCCCGGAGAGAGGGCCCGTACGAGGTGATCCGATCGACTGGAACGGCAGTCCAAGTCAAAGGATCAACGACCTGGTTCCACTTCAATCACTGCATAAAGGCCAGCGGCGATCTCTTGGGGGATACAATCGATCGCAGTTATGCAGAACCCGACATGGAGGGCCCGAGACGGCAACTGGAAGGTGCAGTGCCTGCTGATGCTCCCGCAGATGTTGGCAGCAGTGTGCGGACGGTCGGCCGGGCGCAACGACGTCATTGAGAACCGTCACGGTCGACCCGTCCTTGAGGATGACGGGTTTGAGTGGGTAGGAGTCCCACGGGGTCCCGCTCAGGCTCAAGTACCGGCAGGCTTTCATGACCAGGCTCAGAATCAGGCGCCCCCTCTGCCCTCCATCGAGGAAGGGGGGGAGAAGATAAGACTACAACCAAAAGGGGTGTTTCCCGGAGGACCGCAAGGGCATGTTTTTGATTTTGACCATTCCCCCGTTACAGGCAGGGATACTTACCATTATACTAACGAGGATCGGGTTGTGGGGGTAGATAGGAGGGTTGAGCCTGTCCCGAACCAAGCACAGGGGACAGGGGTGAGGGGAAAAAGGGAGGTCAAGGACGCTGAGTCGGAAGAGGTGGGGGGACAGGATATGTTCCAGAGGACAGCCGGAACGTTGAGGGACTCAGTGGGCTCACTCTGGGCCAGGTTGAGGGGTTTGCTTCCTTCCGGGGAACAAGATGGGGGCGACTATGACTATGACGAGGAAGACCCGGAGGCTGACCCGATGTATAGGGCGGCTTTAGGGAATGAGTGGTTTAAGTGGGTCCAGTACACGAGCGCGCAGAATCAGATAGAGGATTGTTATGTCTGCTCCAAGGCACGTCCGGATAGGCTGCTGGTGAAGGGCACGAAGTTCAGTTGGGCTCAGTGTGACAGGGACGCAGAGGCATGGGAGGGGCCCCATAATAGTCGCCCTTGGTGCGAGGCAGAGTGTTTGGGGTTTCTCGGCTCTAGTCGTTTTAAGGCGGCAGGAAACGTCACGGATTTCAAGGATGTCACTATGCGGGAACGTTGTAGGAAATTGGATGTACGTGTGCAGGGGGTAGCGACGGGGTTGCCAATACCCAGAGGTGTCAAACTATGGCTGACCAAGGATTTCGAGTGCTTGCAAAAGGAGGGGACCCGGGACGTAGGGGAGGTGGCAGAGGGGCGGTGCACTACTATTTGGAGCATCACGACTAACTGCACGAAAGAAGGAAAGTGTGGACACGGGGTCGTGTTAAAGGGAGTGGATACCAACCCACGGCCTGTAGCTTGCCCTTTTCATGTCCAGGATATAGCACTGGCGGACCAATACTGGCTCTGCGGCGGTAGGAGGTTGAGGAATACACTTCCTTTAGATTGGTCAGGTAGATGTGCCCGGGTTCAGGCGATCATGCCAATGGTGGTCCTACCATTATCAGTGACGGAAGGACCTTCTGAGTCTCCTATCTCTCGAACGAAGCGTAGCTACAAGGCAGACCCAAGGGTGTATCTGGACAGCATAGGACAGCCAAGGGGCATTCCAGCCGAGTTCATGGCTAAGAATGAGATTGCGGCAGGGTTTGAGTCTATTCTGCCATGGATATCGGTCAATAAGAACACCGGGTGGATCAACTATTTGTTTTACAATCAGCAGCGGTATCTCAACTACACCGAGGAGGCGTTGGATGCAATGGGGGACCAGATGCACGCGACCAGTACGGTGGCGTGGCAGAATAGACAGGCTCTGAACTGGTTAATGGCGGAGAAGGGTGGAGTCTGTTCCATGTTTGGACAGTACTGCTGCACATTCATTCCGACGAATGTGGGGCCAGGGGGAAAGTTCTCCGAGGCCATGGCTAAGCTGAAGGATTTGAGGGAGGAGTTGAGGGGGAATTCTGGCCGGAATGAAGAATGGTGGGGGAGTGGGGTGTTGGAAAGATTGGGACAGTGGGGAAGCATAGTGATGCAGACGGGGATATCCATTGGGGTGGCAGGGTTGATATTGGTTCTCCTTTTCTGTTGTGGTATGCCTCTCTTGGGTAGGCTGGTAACTTCACACGTAACGAGCCGAATGCTGATGGTGGGACAGAAAGAGATTGAGCCACAAATCGGGCCATGCCCTCAGCTTTATGCTGCCTTAGAGGGAGACGAGGGGATAGAGGATTAGGGGTATGGTGAGGTAGGGACATTTTCTTTCTGTTTGGTTCAGTTTTGTTTGTTTTATTCCTTTAACTAGGCGTATGGTGAGGAAGGGACATTTTCTTTCTGTTTGGTTCAGTTTTGTTTGTTTTATTCCTTTTAGAGTGACGGGGGATGGTCTGAGTGATGGTTTATTTTTTATTATTTTTGTTTATTTTACTCATGGTCCTGGTCAAACCGGAATGGAAGAGGCATCGGTATGGAATGGTACGGAGTGTCGGTTCTGAGCCTGAGGAAGCATTGAGAAGAAGTGTTCTGGGGATCGGTTCTGGGGACTGAAGGGACAAAGGGGGGGGCTAACGCAGTGGGCAAGATGGGCACCTCCCGTCGAAGATGGGGGGACACGTGGTGAGGTCGGGACCAGCGCCTCCCGTCCAGGCATGGGGACATGCTTCTACGGGGACTGGAGGTGTGGCGTGGTGGTTGCTGTATTGGCAAAATGTGACTTTTGGCAATACGGTGAGGAGACTATGGCGTGGGCATGGAAGGGGGGCTGAGCGATGGACACTAGGATTCAATGTTATGGAAGAGACAATGTCATTTTTTTTGGGGGAGGGATGTTCTATGTTTAGTTCTGACGGTCAACTTCTCCTTTCCCTGATGAGAGTCGCGGTTTCCGGCCGGAACTGTGGCTCATTTGGTAAGCGGTGGAGGTTGGGGGGATTTGTCTGTCAGGTTAGGATTATAAATTGGGGTATTTTTTTTTTTGATGTTTTGTTATTACTCTTGTTTTGAGCGGTTTTGTGTTTATTGTGAGAACGGTAGTCAGCCTTTGTTGGTCCGTTAGGGGTCCAGTGAATGAAGTAAGCGTTCTTGTTTATTTAGACATTTAAAATGTATTAGGTTTCTTGTTTAGATTAGGCATTTAAACTTTTATTATGTAAATATGGTTTCTCGTTTAGTTAGACGTTCACATTTTCTTGGTTATATGATTTGGGTGGGACTAGGGATAGCCCCAAATGGGGGAATGTTGGGGAAAATGTGTATATGAGGTGAACTAGTTTAATATGGGTCAACTAAGCAGTACTGAAAGACGGTCTGGCTGATGTTCTTAAAACAACTTGGAGATAGGCAGATGGACATTTCAGTACATCATATCGTGTGCTCTAATCTTGTGTACATCATATCTTGTTCTTTTCTCTCTTTCATACATACACATATACACACACACATTTAATCTTTTCTCTCTTTAATCTTTTCTCTCTTTTACACACATACATATACACACACACATTTAATCTTTTCTCTCTTTAATCTTTTCTCTCTTTTACACACATACATATACACACACACATCTAATCTTTTCTCTCTTTAATCTTTTCTCTCTTTCATACATACACATATACACACACACATCTCACTAATCTTGCATCTCTCTTCGATGTTAAATCTATGTTCTTCTTAATGTCTTTATCTCTCTTCGATGTTCTTAATGTTTTTATCTCTCTTCGATGTTAAATCTATGTTCTTCTTAATGTCTTTATCTCTCTTCGATGTTCTTAATGTTTTTATCTCTCTTCGATGTTAAATCTACGTGTCATCTTAATGTACGTCATGTCATATCTGATATGATATGACACGTCATCATATCTGTCATGTGGGGGCAGGACTGAGAGGGGATTTAGGGGACAAGCAGAGGGATTGAGAGGTTAGAGTGTTTTTCTTCAACTGTGGTGACCGTCTGATGATCCATAGCTTCTGCTGTTAAAACTTTCTTTCATTAAACAAATTGCCTGTTGAAATTGGAAATATCGTCTCCTGCTGTGTTAAACAACCATCAGCCACAACAATATCAATATTTCAAAAATCTGTGATCGAAATCATATTTCTCCCCCGGAGACATGATATGTACTGCTGAGCCCCACTCAACTCTCTAACGGTTCAAGAGCGCCATCTGGTGGCCGATCGGCAGATCGCCCAACAGGAAGTGATGTGGATGAAGTGGTGCTCACCCATATTTCGTCCGGGCACTCGCTATCGTTAGAGGGACTCCATCTTGACACAGTGAACATTGATCTGTGCAAATAACTCGATAAACAACATGATTTGGACGTATATACTATTATACAACCTGGAAATGGATCAGGTATTTCTACATCCCATAATAAAAAAATGTCTGTTCCCCCAACGGCCCGAGGAAGCTACGGTGAGTTTCAGCGTTATTTTTTATTTTTTTTTAAACTTTGACCAGTCAGCTGGTTCTTTTTGCGTTTATCGCTTTTTCTCTGGTCAAGTATGACCGACAGAAACAGGTTGAATGGGGGTACAGATGGGGGGAAAGACACTCTGAGAAAGTACGGCTTGTCCGGGAGTCGAACTCGCTACCCCAGATCCGTGACGCGCACGGTTGTCCCCGACGCCGAAATAGCGTTCGAGGTACGCGGTGAGCTACTGGAGCTCCCCTTCAGCGTTATTTTTTAATGTCTTCGATACGAACTGCTGTGATGATCATATCACCCACACTAGATGAATGATATAACGTTGCCCACGGAATTATAAACGACCCCCCCCCCCATCCGGTCAACATCAGATCATACGTAGTAACTCCTAGAAGCACATCCAGTTGACATTTTTTATCTCGCACAGATTCCTACCAAACTGTATTTCATCATCAATATAATGCATTTAGGGCTATAAATCAAGTTCTGGAGAAAGCTGCAGAAAACGATAAAAACATACTTATACTTTAGACCGTATTTTAGTATGAATATGTGAATGAAAAAGTATAACGTTGCTACACCCTGAACAATATATATAGGACGTTGAATGGGCCATAATAATGTCAATTTAGCAATACAATTTAAAAAGTTATAGCCCTGCAAAGAAGGGGAACTTCTCCATGTTAAATAGGGCTGGCGAGGGATGGTAAATTATGAATTTAACCCCCGGCGATCAAAGTGTTAACTGATTAATCGAAAATTAATAAAAAATGTATCGAATCGAATTGTGGTCAAATGAAGAGATTTCTTTTTTTAAACTTCATTTTTTAGCGTTTATCGCTTTTTCTGGTCAAGCATGACCGACAGAAACAGGTTGAATGGGATATAGATCAGGGGAAGACACTGAGAAAATACGACGAGTCCGGGAGTCGAACTCGTGTACCCCAGATCCGTGACGAGCACGGTTGTCCCCGACGCCGAAATAGCGCCGAGATACGCGGTGAGCTACGGGAGCTGGCCAAATGAAGAGATTTCATGATGCATTGAATCGTTGCCTGAAGAATCGTAATCGAATCGAATCGTTGTGAGCCTGAGGTCGAATCGTTACACCCCTAGTACACACTAGTGGTCTGCAATTGAAATTAAGCCTGTGCCCAGCCCGAGCCCATGACGTTCAGGCCCTGCCCGACAATAAGCCCGACTGTAATGCAACATTTGAAGCCCTAAACAGTGAAGCATTATATTATATAGCCAAATATTAAATAATTTTTTTGTTTTAAATATTCAAAACACTGTTTATATATTAACTTAATAAATAAACAAAAACGAAAATGTCCAATAGGTCTACCTAAATAACGCTGAAAACTAACAAGCATTATAGGCCTATAGCCTGTTTCGCGTCTTTCTTATTCGAATGCCGTCTATTTCCATTTCCCAGCACGCGTGTTAGACTGACTCACGGTGCCTCGTCACAATCAGTCCAAAAACTGCTCGGAGTCGCGAGTATACAGAGGTACTGGCAGACACAGACTAAAACATTAATGTCATCATGACACAAAAGTATACAGAAAACACTCGACCAGCAGCCAATTATATATAAAATAAATCAGGACTCACCACGCTGTTGACGTCAGCAACAAAAACGCCTTGCGTTGAATAACGTTAACAAAACTTCGCCAACCAGCTGCTACATCCAAGAACAAATTAAAACGTTCGCCAACTGGCTATATTCCAACTTCAAACAACAATTGAAGTTATTGAACCACTTCGGTCTGCTATTAATTTGTTCACCATCCACCGTTGATGTCCTTCAGCTCTGAGGAGGAGCCTTGCTTAGCTCCAGGCCATCAGGGAAAACCCACCCACTATACACAGACTTGGCTGACAGGAGGAGCAGGTTCAGTGCTAGGCTCACACTACCCAAATGCAGCACTGAACGGCACAGGAAGTCCTTCATTCCAACAGCCATCAGACTATACAATGCATCACTGTGCCTCACTGCATCACTGAGCACAGAGTGGCAGTTACCATCTTCCTGGACTTAGTTTGATTCAATTTTTATTCTATTTTACTCTACTCTTATCCTAGGCAACTTGATTTGATTCGTTTTATTATTCTAATTCATGACCTGTTCTGTCTAAATGTTGAGCGATTTGCAGTGTCAAATTTCCCACGGGATAATAAAAGTATTTCTATTCTATTCTATTCTATTCTATTCTACTGTCCTCGAATTCTCCCTGCGGTAATTACATCCAAATGTTTCCAAAAATGCAGCTTTCCCAGACGCATTGGGAACTTTCAAAAGCTCTCCCTTTCCCTAATTCCCTATCTGTTAACGTATCCATCGCGACTCAGGCTCTGACTCTCTGATCTCTGATGACAGCTGGCGCAAAACAGAAAGTGAAAGCAGCGTGAGGCGCGTGCGAAAAAAAGAAAAAGAGGGCGCTGCTCGCCCCGGCCGAGCCCGAATTATTTATTTAAAAACAAAGCCCTACCCAGCCCGAACCCGTCGGGTCGGGTAGGGCCCCGGTCGGGCTCGGGCAGGGTTGCAGTGCACTAGTACACACCCAACAGAACATAGGAAATCAATATGAATAAATCTGCATTTTGCTATGATGCCCCTCTAGCTCATGGAATGAACAGTCCTTAATGCTTGAGATTCTCCCCTCTGTTGCAGAGTTTAATACCTTGATCTCCAACCTGTCAAGTTGTACATGTTTTAATTGATTGTTATCCTCACTCGTCTTATTGGGGCAGCGGTGGCCTAAAGGTTAGAGAAGCGGGTTTGTGACCGGAAGGTCGCCGGTTCGATTCCCCCGGACCGGCAGGAAAAATCTGGGCCGGGGAAGTGAATTAATAACTCTCCTATCCCCTTAACACCAACCGCTGAAGTGTCCTTGAGCAAGGCACTTAACCCCCCCCCCAACTGCTCCAGTGGAGTTGCTCAGTGGCCAACGGTGTCAGACTGTGGTTGTACTGGGCAGCTCCCAGGTGTCAGACTGTGGTTGTACTGGGCAGCTCCCAGGTGTCAGACTGTGGTTGTACTGGGCAGCTCCCAGGTGTCAGACTGTGGTTGTACTGGGCAGCTCCCAGGTGTCAGACTGTGGTTGTACTGGGCAGCTCCCAGGTGTCAGACTGTGGTTGTACTGGGCAGCTCCCAGGTGTCAGACTGTGGTTGTACTGGGCAGCTCCCAGGTGTCAGACTGTGGTTGTACTGGGCAGCTCCCAGGTGTCAGACTGTGGTTGTACTGGGCAGCTCCCAGGTGTCAGACTGTGGTTGTACTGGGCAGCTCCCAGGTGTCCGACTGTGGTTGTACTGGGCAGCTCCCAGGTGTCAGACTGTGGTTGTACTGGGCAGCTCCCAGGTGTCAGACTGTGGTTGTACTGGGCAGCTCCCAGGTGTCAGACTGTGGTTGTACTGGGCAGCTCCCAGGTGTCAGACTGTGGTTGTACTGGGCAGCTCCCAGGTGTCAGACTGTGGTTGTACTGGGCAGCTCCCAGGTGTCAGACTGTGGTTGTACTGGGCAGCTCCCAGGTGTCAGACTGTGGTTGTACTGGGCAGCTCCCAGGTGTCAGACTGTGGTTGTACTGGGCAGCTCCCAGGTGTGAATGGAACTGTGTGAATGTGAAGCAGGGCGTTCCTGAAAAAGAGCATCTGTGCTCAGCGAACATACCCTGGGTAAATAAAGGTTCATAAAATAAAATAATAATGTATTGTGATTTTATATGCCTTTTTTTTTTGCTTAACTCTGTACACTCTGCGTGACTGTAAATGAGGGAAACCTCAGTTACCTTTTGAGTTTAAATAAAAGTTGGAAATATGAAAACATCAGACAGACGTCATCAATGTGGACTTCAACCCCGACACACACAAGGTCTTCAGAGACACACTGTACGCTGAAGCTGTAGCAGCCGGAGTCTAAGGAACAACAGGTCATGTTCTAGGTCATGTTTGGTCAAATAGGCCAGGAGTAGCAGGCAAAGTATCACAGTTACAATTGTAAACACATAACCATGCAGGCTAAATAAATAACAATCTAACAAGAGACGAGGTGAAATAACATCAGAAAGAATGTATTTGAAATGCAATAGGCTAATCAAATCAGTTCAACCTCCATTAAAAAAATAAAAACGACCAGTGAAGGTATTTCTGAAGGAAAATAACTGATCAGCCGGCAGAGCTGGCGACAGATACCACAGAACTGCTATGAACTTCAAGCACAATTTCCTAGTACAAGAGGCTATTTGGTCAATATTAGGCTACCCATCTGTAAATAAAATACATTAATAATAATACAATAATAATATCACCAACATTTGAGTGTGACGCTAAAGATAAAATGTTGGCATGAAAATGAATGGTTTGGACGTGTTTTTTTTCTTTTTAGCACATAACTTCACAAATTAAGGTAGTAAATTACTATAACACCACAGATACAGCAGCACAAATTCACCCCTGTTGACGTTTTTCACATTTTGTTGTTCTAAATAATATGACCAACTGTGTTTAATTTGTATAGGCGTTAGATTAACTGGAAAGGACAAGAGACGCTTGGGAACCTGATGTCAGGTAGCGTCATAAAGCTGCCATCTGGAGAGGATTACTCCAGGTGACTATTGGCTCTTTTCCACGTCACGGTACGGGCTCAACTCCTCTCTACTCACTACGCTACCAGATACTTCGTTTTCCACGGTCAATGGGGGCGGGTTTGCAGGGATGACCATCCCGTCGCCGATTGGTCTAACACACACAGCGCAGTTCCTTGTGTGTGTGTAGCACTTCATTCATAAAACAGGGAGGTGCTCTAGTAGCGATTTAGGACCAGTTTAGGACACGGGGGAGGACATTTGTCTTCGTTTGATAACGTTAAAAGTAAAGTTAGGCTTTCTTGTCAGCTTACCGACTCATTAACAGAAAGAAAGAAAACATGACGAGAAAAAGAGACCAT